>NC_134412.1:3602534-3660034 GCF_038048845.1 Mixophyes fleayi
TTGTTCATTGCCTACGTTCATGTGCGTGCCCCACAGTGTGCACTTACTGTTCATTGCCTACGTTCATGTGCGTGCCCTCAGTGGCACTTACTGTACATTGCCTACGTTTCATATGCGTGCCCTCAGTGTGCACTTACTGTACATTGCCTACGTTCATGTGCGTGCCAACAGTGTGCACTTACTGTACATTGCCTACATTCATGTGCGTGCCAACCAGTGTGCACTTACTGTACATTGCCTACGTTCATGTGCGTGCCCACAGTGTGCACTTACTGTACATTGCCTACGTTCATGTGCGTGCCAACAGTGTGCACTTACTGTACATTGCCTACGTTCATGTGCGTGCCAACAGTGTGCACTTACTGTACATTGCCTACGTTCATGTGCGTGCCCTCGGTGGCACTTACTGTACATTGCCTACGTTCATGTGCGTGCCAACAGTGTGCACTTACTGTACATTGCCTACGTTCATGTGCGTGCCAACAGTGTGCACTTACTGTACATTGCCTACGTTCATGTGCGTTGCCAACAGTGTGCACTTACTGTACATTGCCTACGTTCATGTGCGTACCCTCAATGTCCACTTACTGTACATTGCCTACGTTCATGTGCGTGCCAACAGTGTGCACTTACTGTACATTGCCTACGTTCATTGTGCGTACCCTCAATGTCCACTTACATGTACATTGCCTACGTTCATGTGTGTACCCTCAATGTCCCACTTACTGTACATTGCCTACGTTCATATGCGTACCCTCAATGTCCACTTACTGTACATTGCCTACGTTCATGTGCGTACCCTCAATGTCCACTTACTGTACATTGCCTACGTTCATGTGTGTACCTCTCAATGTCCACTTACTGTACATTGCCTACGTTCAATGTGTGTACCCGCAATGTCCACTTACTGTACATTGCCCTACGTTCATGTGTGTACCCTCAATGTCCACTTACTGTACATTGCTCTACGTTCATGTGCGTACCCTCACTGTCCACTTACTGTACATTGCCTACGTTCATGTGCGTGACCTCAGTGTGCACTTACTGTTTATTGCCTACGTTCATGTGCGTACCCTCAATGTCCACTTACTGTACATTGCCTACGTTCATGTGCGTGCCAACAGTGTGCACTTTACTGTTCATTGCCTACGTTCATGTGCGTGCCCTCGGTGGCACTTACTGTACATTGCCTACGTTCATGTGCGTGCCAACAGTGTGCACTTACTGTACATTGCCTACGTTCATGTGCGTGCCCCTCGGTGGCACTTACTGTACATTGCCTACGTTCATGTGCGTGCCAACAGTGTGCACTTACTGTACATTGCCTACGTTCATGTGCGTACCCTCAATTTCCACTTACTGTACATTGCCTACGTTCATGTGCGTGCCAACAGTGTGCACTTACTGTACATTGCCTACGTTCATGTGCGTACCCTCAATGTCCACTTGCTGTACATTGCCTACGTTCATGTGTGTATACCCTCAATGTCCACTTACTGTACATTGCCTACGTTCATGTGCGTACCCTCAATGTCCACTTACTGTACATTGCCTACGTTCATGTGCGTACCCTCAATGTCCACTTACTGTACATTGCTACGTTCATGTGCGTACCCTCAATGTCCACTTACTGTACATTGCCTACGTTCATGTGTGTACCCTCAATGTCCACTTACTGTACATTGCCTACGTTCATGTGCGTGACCTCAGTGTGCACTTACTGTACATTGCCTACGTTCATGTGCGTGCCAACAGTGTGCACTTACTGTACATTGCCTACATTCCATGTGCGTGCCAATAGTGTGCACTTACTGTACATTGCCTACGTTCATGTGCGTGCCAACAGTGCACTTACTGTTCATTGCCTACGTTCATGTGCGTGCCCTCAGTGTGCACTTACTGTACATTGCCTACGTTAATGTGCGTGTCCTAGGTGTGCACTACTGTACATTGCCTACGTTAATGTGCGTGTCCTAGGTGTGCACTTACTGTACATTGCCTACGTTAATGTGCGTGTCCTACGTGTGCACTTACTGTACATTGCCTACATTCATGTGCGTGCCAACAGTGTGCACTTACTGTTCATTGCCTACGTTCATGTGCGTGCCCTCAGTGTGCACTTACTGTACATTGCCTACGTTCATGTGTGTACCCGCAATGTCCACTTACTGTACATTGCCTACGTTCATGTGTGTACCCTCAATGTCCCACTTACTGTACATTGCCTACGTTCATGTGCGTACCCTCACTGTCCACTTACTGTACATTGCCTACGTTCATGTGCGTGACCTCAGTGTGCACTTACTGTTTATTGCCTACGTTCATGTGCGTACCCTCAATGTCCACTTACTGTACATTGCCTACGTTCATGTGCGTGCCAACAGTGTGCACTTACTGTTCATTGCCTACGTTCATGTGCGTGCCCCTCGGGTGGCACTTACTGTACATTGCCTACGTTCATGTGCGTGCCAACAGTGTGCACTTACTGTACATTGCCTACGTTTCATGTGCGTGCCCTCCTCGGTGGCACTTACTGTACATTGCCTACGTCATGTGCGTGCCAACAGTGTGCACTTACTGTACATTGCCTACGTTCATGTGCGTACCCTCAATTTCCACTTACTGTACATTGCCTACGTTCATGTGCGTGCCAACAGTGTGCACTTACTGTACATTGCCTACGTTCATGTGCGTACCCTCAATGTCCACTTGCTGTACATTGCCTACGTTCATGTGTGTACCCTCAATGTCCACTTACTGTACATTGCCTTACGTTCATGTGCGTACCCTCAATGTCCACTTACTGTACATTGCCTACGTTCATGTGCGTACCCTCAATGTCCACTTACTGTACATTGCCTACGTTCATGTGCGTACCCTCAATGTCCACTTACTGTACATTGCCTACGTTCATGTGTGTACCCTCAATGTCCACTTACTGTACATTGCCTACGTTCATGTGCGTGACCTCAGTGTGCACTTACTGTACATTGCCTACGTTCATGTTGCGTGCCAACAGTGTGCACTTACTGTACATTGCCTACATTCATGTGCGTGCCAATAGTGTGCACTTACTGTACATTGCCTACGTTCATGTGCGTGCCAACAGTGCACTTACTGTTCATTGCCTACGTTCAATGTGCGTGCCCTCAGTGTGCACTTACTGTACATTGCCTACGTTAATGTGCGTTGTCCTAGGTGTGCACTTACTGTACATTGCCTACGTTAATGTGCGTGTCCTAGGTGTGCACTTACTGTACATTGCCTACGTTAATGTGCGTGTCCTACGTGTGCACTTACTGTACATTGCCTACATTCATGTGCGTGCCAACAGTGTGCACTTACTGTTCATTGCCTACGTTCATGTGCGTGCCCTCAGTGTGCACTTACTGTACATTGCCTACGTTCATGTGCGTGCCCTCAGTGTGCACTTACTGTACATTGCCTACGTTCATATGCGTGCCAACAGTGTGCACTTACTGTACATTGCCTACGTTCATGTGCGTGCCAACAGTGTGCACTTACTGTACATTGCCTACGTTCATGTGCGTGCCAACAGTGTGCACTTACTGTACATTGCCTACGTTCATGTGCGTGCCAACAGTGTGCACTTACTGTTCATTGCCTACGTTCATGTGCGTGCCAACAGTGTGCACTTACTGTTCATTGCCTACGTTCATGTGCGTGCCCACAGTGTGCACTTACTGTTCATTGCCTACGTTCATGTGCGCGCCCTCGGTGGCACTTACTGTACATTGCCTACGTTCATGTGCGTGCCCTCAGTGTGCACTTACTGTACATTGCCTACGTTCATGTGCGTGCCAACAGTGTGCACTTACTGTACATTGCCTACATTCATGTGCGTGCCAACAGTGTGCACTTACTGTACATTGCCTACGTTCATGTGCGTGCCCCACAGTGTGCACTTACTGTACATTGCCTACGTTCATGTGCGTGCCCACAGTGTGCACTTACTGTACATTGCCTACGTTCATGTGCGTGCCAACAGTGTGCACTTACTGTACATTGCCTACGTTCATGTGCGTGCCAACAGTGTGCACTTACTGTACATTGCCTACGTTCATGTGCGTGCCCTCGGTGGCACTTACTGTACATTGCCTACGTTCATGTGCGTACCCTCAATGTGCACTCACTGTACATTGCCTACGTTCATGTGCGTGCCCTCAATGTCCACTCACTGTACATTGCCTACGTTCATGTGTGTACCCTCAATGTCCACTCACTGTACATTGCCTACGTTCATGTGCGTGCCAACAGTGTGCACTTACTGTACATTGCCTACGTTCATGTGCGTGCCCTCGGTGGCACTTACTGTACATTGCCTACGTTCATGTGCGTGCCAACAGTGTGCACTTACTGTACATTGCCTACGTTCATGTGCGTGCCAACAGTGTGCACTTACTGTACATTGCCTACGTTCATGTGCGTACCCTCAATGTCCACTTACTGTACATTGCCTACGTTCATGTGCGTGCCAACAGCTGTGCACTTACTGTACATTGCCTACATTCATGTGCGTACCCTCAATGTCCACTTACTGTACATTGAGGGTACGCACATGAACGTAGGCAATGTACAGTAAGTGGACATTGAGGGTACACACATGAACGTAGGCAATGTACAGTAAGTGGACATTGAGGGTACGCACATGAACGTAGGCAATGTACAGTAAGTGCACACTGTTGGCACGCACATGAACGTAGGCAATGTACAGTAAGTGGACATTGAGGGTACGCACATGAACGTAGGCAATGTACAGTAAGTGCACACTGTTGGCACGCACATGAACGTAGGCAATGTACAGTAAGTGCACACTGTTGGCACGCACATGAACGTAGGCAATGTACAGTAGTGGACATTGAGGGTACGCACATGAACGTAGGCAATGTACAGTAAGTGGACATTGAGGGTACGCACATGAACAGTAGGCAATGTCCACTTACTGTACATTGCCTACGTTCATGTGCGTACCCTCAACTGTCCACTTACTGTACATTGCCTACGTTCATGTGTGTACCCTCAATGTCCACTTACTGTAACATTGCCTACGTTCATGTGTGTACCCGCAATGTCCACTTACTGTACATTGCCTACGTTCATGTGTGTACCCTCAATGTCCACTTACTGTACATTACCTACGTTCATGTGCGTACCCTCTCACTGTCCACTTACTGTACATTGCCTACGTTCATGTGCGTGACCTCAGTGTGCACTTACTGTTCATTGCCTACGTTCATGTGCGTACCCTCAATGTCCACTTACTGTACATTGCCTACGTTCATGTGCGTGCCAACAGTGTGCACTTACTGTTCATTGCCTACGTTCATGTGCGTGCCCTCGGTGGCACTTACTGTACATTGCCTACGTTCATGTGCGTTGCCAACAGTGTGCACTTACTGTACATTGCCTACGTTCATGTGCGTGCCCTCGGTTGGCACTTACTGTACATTGCCTACGTTCATGTGCGTGCCAACAGTGTGCACCTTACTGTACATTGCCTACGTTCATGTGCGTACCCTCAATGTCCACTTACTGTACATTGCCTACGTTCATGTGCGTGCCAACAGTGTGCACTTACTGTACATTGCCTACGTTCATGTGCGTACCCTCAATGTCCACTTACTGTACATTGCCTACGTTCATGTGCGTACCCTCAATGTCCACTTACTGTACATTGCCTACGTTCATGTGCGTACCCTCAATGTCCACTTACTGTACATTGCCTACGTTCATGTGCGTACCCTCAATGTCCACTTACTGTACATTGCCTACGTTCATGTGCGTACCCTCAATGTCCACTTACTGTATATTGCCTACGTTCATGTGTGTACCCTCAATGTCCACTTACTGTACATTGCCTACGTTCATGTGCGTGACCTCAGTGTGCACTTACTGTACATTGCCTACGTTCATGTGCGTGCCAACAGTGTGCACTTACTGTACATTGCCTACATTCATGTGCGTGCCAATAGTGTGCACTTACTGTACATTGCCTACGTTCATGTGCGTGCCAACAGTGCACTTACTGTTCATTGCCTACGTTCATGTGCGTGCCCTCAGTGTGCACTTACTGTACATTGCCTACGTTAATGTGCGTGTCCTAGGTGTGCACTTACTGTACATTGCCTACGTTAATGTGCGTGTCCTAGGTGTGCACTTACTGTACATTGCCTACGTTAATGTGCGTGTCCTACGTGTGCACTTACTGTACATTGCCTACATTCATGTGCGTGCCAACAGTGTGCACTTACTGTACATTGCCTACGTTCATGTGCGTGCCCTCAGTGTGCACTTACTGTACATTGCCTACGTTCATGTGCGTGCCCTCGGTGGCACTTACTGTACATTGCCTACGTTCATGTGCGTGCCCTCAGTGTGCACTTACTGTACATTGCCTACGTTCATGTGCGTGCCAACAGTGTGCACTTACTGTACATTGCCTACATTCATGTGCGTGCCAACAGTGTGCACTTACTGTACATTGCCTACGTTCATGTGCGTGCCCACAGTGTGCACTTACTGTACATTGCCTACGTTCATGTGCGTGCCCACAGTGTGCACTTACTGTACATTGCCTACGTTCATGTGCGTGCCAACAGTGTGCACTTACTGTACATTGCCTACGTTCATGTGCGTGCCAACAGTGTGCACTTACTGTACATTGCCTACGTTCATGTGCGTGCCCTCGGTGGCACTTACTGTACATTGCCTACGTTCATGTGCGTGCCAACAGTGTGCACTTACTGTACATTGCCTACGTTCATGTGCGTGCCCTCGGTGGCACTTACTGTACATTGCCTACGTTCATGTGCGTACCCTCAATGTCCACTCACTGTACATTGCCTACGTTCATGTGCGTGCCCTCAGTGTGCACTTACTGTACATTGCCTACGTTCATGTGCGTACCCTCAATGTCCACTTACTGTACATTGCCTACGTTCATGTGCGTACCCTCAATGTCCACTTACTGTACATTGCCTACGTTCATGTGCGTACCCTCAATGTCCACTTACTGTACATTGCCTACGTTCATGTGCGTACCCTCAATGTCCACTTACTGTACATTGCCTACGTTCATGTGCGTACCCTCAATGTCCACTTACTGTACATTGCCTACGTTCATGTGCGTACCCTCAATGTCCACTTACTGTACATTGCCTACGTTCATGTGCGTACCCTCAATGTCCACTTACTGTACATTGCCTACGTTCATGTGTGTACCCTCAATGTCCACTTACTGTACATTGCCTACGTTCATGTGTGTACCCTCAATGTCCACTTACTGTACATTGCCTACGTTCATGTGTGTACCCTCAATGTCCACTTACTGTACATTGCCTACGTTCATGTGCGTACCCTCACTGTCCACTTACTGTACATTGCCTACGTTCATGTGCGTGACCTCAGTGTGCACTTACTGTTCATTGCCTACGTTCATGTGCGTACCCTCAATGTCCACTTACTGTACATTGCCTACGTTCATGTGCGTGCCAACAGTGTGCACTTACTGTTCATTGCCTACGTTCATGTGCGTGCCCTCGGTGGCACTTACTGTACATTGCCTACGTTCATGTGCGTGCCAACAGTGTGCACTTACTGTACATTGCCTACGTTTTTGTGCGTGCCCTCGGTGGCACTTACTGTACATTGCCTACGTTCATGTGCGTGCCAACAGTGTGCACTTACTGTACATTGCCTACGTTCATGTGCGTACCCTCAATGTCCACTTACTGTACATTGCCTACGTTCATGTGCGTGCCAACAGTGTGCACTTACTGTACATTGCCTACGTTCATGTGCGTACCCTCAATGTCCACTTACTGTACATTGCCTACGTTCATGTGCGTACCCTCAATGTCCACTTACTGTACATTGCCTACGTTCATGTGCGTACTCTCAATGTCCACTTACTGTACATTGCCTACGTTCATGTGCGTACCCTCAATGTCCACTTACTGTACATTGCCTACGTTCATGTGCGTGCCAACAGTGTGCACTTACTGTACATTGCCTACGTTCATGTGCGTACCCTCAATGTCCACTTACTGTACATTGCCTACGTTCATGTGCGTACCCTCAATGTCCACTTACTGTACATTGCCTACGTTCATGTGCGTGACCTCAGTGTGCACTTACTGTTCATTGCCTACGTTCATGTGCGTGCCCTCAGTGTGCACTTACTGTACATTGCCTACGTTCATGTGCGTGCCCTCAGTGTGCACTTACTGTACATTGCCTACGTTCATGTGCGTACCCTCAATGTCCACTTACTGTACATTGCCTACGTTCATGTGCGTGCCAACAGTGTGCACTTACTGTACATTGCCTATGTTCATGTGCGTACCCTCAATGTCCACTTACTGTACATTGCCTACGTTCATGTGCGTACCCTCAATGTCCACAGACTGTACATTGCCTACGCTCAATCAAATAATAATGTTCTTCAAACGCCAAACAGTGACGCTCTCTCATTATGTTGGACAGACTTGTAGCGTGTCTGAAACATGTTAGTCTGTATATTTAATTTTGTTTCTTCCTATAATTTGTGCAGCTAACAGCAAACAAGGCAATTAATTTATGGTAAATATGAGTTAAACAATGAATTATTGCTCTGTCCCCTCAGAATATTTTTTTTTGGTCTTCTGAGCTGCTCTCGATGATATAAATGTGTTTTACATAAGTCATAGAACTGTCTTCCATCCTGCGCAGTGTATGTCATGCAGTCGGTTCAGTCACCAGCATCTTAGCGCCAGGTCTGTGATCTTACAAAGTCATCATTGTAGATACAAGAAACGTGGTTTATTGTGACACATTGGAGAACAATATATATATATATATATATATATATATATATATATATATATATATATTGGTTTCTCATGCGTTTATATAGAGAATGGTGTGACAGAAATTCAGCGTCCAGTTAATGTTTTTTCCTCTGTTGGTCTGACGTTGCTTAATGTGATCAGCTCCACTGAGTGTCTAGAAGAGCCCAGCACAGCACACGGCTTCACAGGATGCTTCTAAATCTATGCAGTAAAATAAGTTTTATGTTTTATGTTAGAGGCAGAAAAGCGTTTACACTTCTTCCCAGTTCTGTATATTGTCTGTGGTAGGCAATAGGGCTCTTCTTCCTTTGATAAATTTGCCCCAATATCTTCATTTTACCCCTTTTACATTCTCACCCAAAAAAACGAAAAGTATCCACTGCAATTATGAGCTGTTCAAAGTGATACTGTGTAGCAGGTGATTACATATATCTGTTATTCTATTACAAAATGTTGTTCATAAATAAATAACAACGTGGAGATGATACAGTGATGGACGCTGCTATGAAGGATATGTTGTACTATGTAGATATCTATGAGGCCGGTCATTGTATTGAGACTATATATTGTGTTGTCGATGTGTTGCTGTGAAGGGCAGTTACTCAGATGTTAATATAATATAGATATATCTGTTCTGTGCTGATCACTTAATAAATGCCACTGTTTTTGAAGAAAGATCAGGTTTTCAGGACCCTTCTTTGCCGAGAAGACCCCCCCAAAATACGTGAGATGACGTCTTTCACGTGCTGTAATGTATGTGCGCGACCTCTAATTGCTGATTGCTGATTTCCAAATCAAGACATTTCTCTGTCTGAAGATGAAAGCTTAATGTTATCAGCATTAGATGTACTGAGGCTGCTCCGTGTGATCTTCTCAAGGTTAACTGAGCACTTTATAATACGAAAATGTCAGGGTCTTGTTAATGTAGGATCAAGAAGTGACGATGATGCGGTTTGTGTCTGATCCGGCCCTTGAGACCAATGCTGTCCTTAGCTTTCATTAGAATGACAAGAAACACATCTCACCTACAGCTCTTTATCCTGTGTTGCGAGTAGGGGAATAGGGGGTTTAGTTTCCGTAAATAAGGGATCAAAGGAAGTCCAGATTCGGGAATACAGTATTTCTTGTTATAAACCGGAGATTTTTTTTGGGATAAGGCAATGCTCTCAGATCTCTAGAGAGGTCAGTAATGTAATAATCTGTAGATATATATCACTATGTATCTGTCAGGGGTTAGATGGGACAGAGCAATGTTCTGCAGATCACTAGAGAGGTCAGTAATGTAATAATCTGCAGAATATATCACTATGTATCTGTCAGGGGGTAGATGGAGCAGAGCAATGTTCTGCAGATCACTAGAGAGGTCAGTAATGTAATAATCTGTAGATATATATCACTATGTATCTGTCAGGGGGTAGATGGAACAGAGCAATGTTCTGCAGATCACTAGAGAGGTCAGTAATGTAATAATCTGCAGAATATATCACTATGTATCTGTCAGGGGGTAGATGGGACAGAGCAATGTTCTGCAGATCTCTAGAGAGGTCAGTAATGTAATAATCTGCAGAATATATCTATATGTAACGGTCAGGGGGTAGATGGGGCAGAGCAATGTTCTGCAGATCTCTAGAGAGGTCAGTAATGTATTAATCTGCAGAATATAGCACTATGTATCTGTCAGGGGGTAGATGGAACGGAGCAATGTTCTGCAGATCACTAGAGAGGTCAGTAATGTAATAATCTGCAGAATATATCACTATGTATCTGTCAGGGGGTAGATGGAGCAGAGCAATGTTCTGCAGATCACTAGAGAGGTCAGTAATGTAATAATCTGCAGAATATATCACTATGTATCTGTCAGGGGGTAGATGGGACAGAGTAATGTTCTGCAGATCTCTAGAGAGGTCAGTAATGTAATAATCTGCAGAATATATCACTATATATCTGTCAGGGGGTAGATGGGACAGAGTAATGTTCTGCAGATCTCTAGAGAGGTCAGTAATGTAATAATCTGCAGAATATAGCACTATGTATCTGTCAGGGGGTAGATGGGACAGAGTAATGTTCTGCAGATCTCTAGGGAGGTCAGTAATGTATTAATCTGTAGATATATATCACTATGTATCTGTCAGGGGGTAGATGGGACAGAGCAATGTTCTGCTGATCACTAGAGAGGTCAGTAATGTAATAATCTGCAGAATATATCACTATGTATCTGTCAGGGGGTAGATGGGACAGAGCAATGTTCTGCAGATCTCTAGAGAGGTCAGTAATGTAATAATCTGCAGAATATATCACTATGTATCTGTCAGGGGGTAGATGGGACAGAGCAATGTTCTGCAGATCACTATAGAGGCCATTATTTGTAATCTTCACAATATATCAGTATGTGTATGTTAGGTGTAGATGGATCTCTAAAGAGGTAAATATTTGTGATATTTTAATAAATTGTAGCGAAACCCATAACTGTAGGTCCTGCTTTTGGGCAGCACTCTCTGAATGTAGACACCAGGCTCACACTCACCCTTCATTGACATTACACTATTAGGATGCTCTCTGCAGCAAACACATTCTGTTCCTTTACATTTTATGGATTTGAGACTTCACAGTATATAAGTAAAAAACAAAATTCTTCTAAGGAATACAAATTATTACACTGGCATTTTATCTGTGATATACTTTTGCCTATTACCCATAATTCATCCGCTCAAATCGGTATTTTGTAGATATCTCGATATTTTCAACCATTTTGCTGGTTGATTCATGAAACTCAATCATGAAATTCATGAGAGATAATATTCCAAATGCATTTTTATTTTATCTATGGCTGATTCATCAAAGTCATCTGTGATGGAAATGTGAGCATTCATCAAAGGATTGTCGTCCTCTCACAGGAGATGAATAGGATATCCTGTCGTATCATTCATCCAGGTATCTGGGATCCCCGTTTATGAAGGGAGCACATCTAACAGTCTTAGTGGATTTTAACCTACCATAGTATTTAACTTGTTCAGTATTTTATATTCATCCACTACAATTCCAGAAACCCCAGAGAGTCACGTTACCAATGTGCGTATTATGTAAGTGAACCTGTCACATACACACATTCCGAGATTCCATTTTGTTGGTGATTCAATATTCATAAACCTCAGTGATGTCACTGATTCCGAGTGACTGGATAGGCTGCATTATCAGTGATGTCACTAGTTCCTAGTGAATGGATAGGCTGCATTATCAGTGATGTCACTGGTTCCGAGTGACTGGATAGGCTGCATTATCAGTGATGTCACTGGTTCCTAGTGACTGGATAGGCTGCATTATCAGTGATGTCACTGGTTCCTAGTGACTGAATAGGCTGCACTCTCAGTGATTTAACTGGTTCCTAGTGACTGGATAGGCTGTGATGTTATTGGTTCCTAGTGACTGGATAGGCTGTGATGTTACTGGTTCCTAGTGACTGGATAGGCTGCATTATCAGTGATATCACTAGTTCCTAGTGAATGGATAGGCTGCACTCTCAGTGATGTCACCGGTTCCTAGTGACTGAATAGGCTGCACTCTCAGTGATTTAACTGGTTCCTAGGGACTGGATAGGCTGCACTCTCAGTGATGTCACTGGTGACTGGATAGGCTGCACTCTCAGTGATGTCACTGGCTCCTAGTGACTGGATAGGCTGCACTCTCAGTGATGTCACTGGCTCCTAGTGACTGGATAGGCTGCATTCTCAGTGATGTCACTGGTTCCTAGTGACTGGATATTCTGCACTCTCAGTGATGTCACTGGTTCCTAGTGACTGGATAGGCTGCATTCTCAGTGATGTCACTGGTTCCTAGTGACTGGATAGGCTGCACTCTCAGTGATGTTACTGATTCCTAGTGACTGGATAGGCTGCACTCTCAGGGATGTCACTGGTTCCTGGTGTCTGGATAAGCTGCATTCTGTGATGCCATTAAAATAAAGCATGTTTCTATCTAAATGAGAAGTGGTAGAAAGCAATAAGATGTCCAAGTAGTGTGTATGTAATCCAAATTTCATGCTGTATTAATGTGGACATATTATAAAATGACTCCTGATGTGCAGGAAGACCTATGACCTTGGTACCACTGTTCCCTCTCACCCAACTTCTGACAATGAAAGGTGAATATATTTGAAGATAATTCCTATCCTTTAAATCTGTGTTTCTTTATGAAATAAGAACATAGGATAGTCTACAGATTTCTATGTGGGTCTCTCTCCTTAAGAAGTCTTTCCAATTTTCTCTCCTAAATTAATCAACTGATTTGAAGCCTATAGTTTCTGCGGAAGTGAATTCCAGCGTCTGATTACTGTTACAGCGTGAGAGGCATTTCTGGTGATAAATCTTAACCTGTTCTGTATACGCTCTGTGGCAGGTCCTCTTCTCTCGTGCGTCCAAGGTGTGTTCCCATGAACAGTTCTCAATTTTCTCATATATTTCATTTATATATGTGGGTTATAGCAGTTTTTCTCCATAATCAGCCTCACCATCTTGTTATGGTGTCTTTATTATGCTCACCCCAAGCACTGACCGTTTTCTCCTCATACTAGGGGAGATTTCAGTTACATTATGCCAAGAACCTAATCTCTGTTTATCAGTGCACTGTATATATTGTCTTTATAAACCCAGGATGACCTGTCCAGCAAAGGATTCTGGGTGATGACAATGGAATAAACACTTGTGACTTTTTATTTTTGTCCTTTTCAATTTCAGTTGTTAAAAGGTTTTTGGACAACAACTTCTTAAATAAATAATTTCCTTATGTTTACCAAATAAGGGTTCACTCCCAGCTCAGAATATGGAGATACTATGAACAGTTTGCAATGCTCTTGGGGGCATATTTAACAAATCACAGTAGTGCACTATTGTGCACTTACCGTGGAATTAAAGTCCCGATGTGCCCTCCGCAAATTTATTAAAGGTGCCTCGCAGCAGATATCATGGATATCTGCTGCTTTGCACTCCTGATCGTTTTTGCGAGCAGTCACCATTCAACAGAATGGTGACTGCTCCTGGCCACAATCTAACAAGTCCCGAAAAATGATTTTTTTCGGGAACTTGTCTTGATAATGTACGCCAGCAGCTGAAGCTGGTGTACATCATCCGAATTGAAGAAATCCACTGCTGTCAGCTCTGCTCCGACGAGCAGAGCTGGACAGCGCATGTGTGGAGGGATCACATGATCCTTCCCTGTCACTCAGCGCTCTCTCTCTGCAACGATAGTTGCAGAGACAGAGTGGGGACTTTGTGAGCATGTGCACTGCACATGCGCAATTGAAGGAAGAAGAGGAACGAAGAGGAGATCCCGAGACAGCGCGACCGAAGAGGGGGGTAAGTGTGATTTTTTTCTATCACAGAAACAGCAGTTTTTCGGAACTGCTGTTTCTGTGTTCCCTTTTTAATAAATGTGAGAAATAGTTCAACCCTTATCCTTGCGATAAGGATTGATAACTATTTCTCACTTTTGCCGAATAATGATAAATGTGCCCCTTGATCTTCCCTGTAAGGCGAGGGGTTAGATTAGGGAAAATTCACAATATGTTTTTGTAATTTGGTGGGTTTGGTTGACATTATGTGGATTTTAACAGAATGTCAGAATAGTTCTAAAATGTAAACTACAAGTTCTGTGTCTGAACCTATTACAGAGATTGTTCTTTTTTGGTATCACGAGATCTCCACCTCTTTTTCCTCTGTTTATCCCCCCAGAAGCATTGTCATCATTATCACTTATTGAAACAAAACATATGTTAAAGCTGTTCCAGTGTTTAGTTTAGTACTATGTTAAAACAATGTTGCTGCACTCTGTGAAGCAGATACATTTAAATGATACATTTAAAGCAGAAAACAGCAGTATAATGAATAACAAGGATTTGCTGATCGTGTTAGCCGTTCAGGAACCTATAAAATGGGTGGACATCTGATTGCATTTTAGACATTAAAGAACAAAATCTACAGTACAGTGCAATATACTTACAGTACAATTTACTTTAAAATCAGAATAATTTGTCAAATTTGTTAAAGTTATTTTTGTGTTTTGTTGACATAGAAGTATTTGGTTTTGGTGCAAAATGTGATTTTATCCTGAATTGTTTCCCTGGTGCACATGACATGGTTGTTATGATTAGCTGATGTCCATTTATCCGACGCTGGTCCTGACTAGGTCATGGAAGGTGGTTGTGAATTATTCATCTATAAAGTGCCAATATCTAACACTACGCTGATTGCAAAGAAAGTCGAGGACATTATAACAATGACATTGTTTTACCTTCTACACAAACATGTATAGAAGGTAAGGAGGTAAAGGAGGTATTTAAAGATTAATTAAATCTGATCATTATTTTTCATTTGTATGTAACATTCAGTGTATACAGTGACATTTGTCAGACCTCACAACATTTAGTGGGTGTTCTGAAGCTTCTCCTCTTGTATATGAGGAGAAATATTAGTCGCTGACTTAATCTCATAGACACAAATAGCAACAGTGACAACTGCACATTATAAAAAAAAGTTGCACAAATACAAACAAGGAGGAGCATAACAGAAAAAAAAATACTGGGATTACACTCGGGGGGACGTCATTTATAAATGAGCCATATTGTCTAGTGGTTACAGATGATAGTAAGCTCTTGCGCACATGCATGGCTCTCATGATTATGTGCTACAAGCGATGTATTCATTACTTCTCATTATTATCCCCCTGATGAAGTCATGAAACGCGTAGGGATCGCCATCTTCAGACAGTCTCTCTACTCCTCTGGATTAACATTGAGACCGAGCAGCTTTGGACTTCAGATAAAATGGTCAATTTATTGTTTTATGTCGGCATATATTACTTTTCTTCTGATTATAATTATGATTATTATCCTACACTATATGATCGACGTCCGCCTGTGTTCTTCCCTGTGTGTAAGGAAATGTCATCTAATCTTCTCACAGACATTCGATCGGAGGTTACACACACACACATTATAATATATATATATATATATTATATAAATGCTTAGTGGCGTCTGTGTGTGTGTGGAAAAAAAACAAACAAGTTGCAGCGCCACCTGCTGGGCAGAGTTATACACTGACCTACTAAATTCTTAGTGTGTGTGAGAAAAAAAATTCAAAAAGGGCTGAAATTTGGTAGGGCTCAAACTCATTTTCGTGAGGTAATTTTACCTCATGAACACACATGTGTAGAGGCGTGCGTTAGTGTATGTGTGTGTGTGTGTGTGTGTGTGTGTGTAAAAAACTATTTTCTCAGAAAGGGCTCATCCAATTGACCTGAAATTTGGTATACTGACATTATTTGACAAAAAAATTAGAATAGTCAAGTCAGTTAACTTCCATCATCCCCCCTTCCCCCCGTGGGAGGGGTAGTAAAGGCTAAATTTACGAGTTGAGGGGTCAAACTCATTTTCGTGAGGTAATTTTACCTCATGAACACACATTAAAAAGGCCGCTTGCGTCGGGAAGTAACGCTCTTCCCCTGAGGAGGCCTGGGCTAGGCCCAAATGCATGACAAGAACCTTTTTAAGACCTTAAGTATCTTGATTTGACTAGAATGCATGAGTATCTTGCACGGGTTAACTTGTGTGTATATATATATATATATATATATATATAGATAGATATACACACACATTATATACAGTGTTTGTGAAATATGAAAGATGAGAACTATAAATGCAAATCTAAAACCACAGCAGATTCGATGGCTTTATTCCAGCGATAGAAGTATAAAACATATAGTGTTGGATTTAAATGTCTTCTGTATCCCGTACTCCACCCCAGGCAGCCATTCATTCTAAATGTGATTATGCAAAACTTTGATGATAGATTCAATTTAATTCTGCATCTGATTTCCAGAATAATGTGGAATATTCCGTTCCTGATTCCATATGGCATATGTATGGTAATGTATAAACTTTTTAATAAAAAAAAGAAATACATTATGCTGCAATTTAAAAAAAAAAAAAAAAGCACCAACGCAAACAAACAGAAAGAAATTGTCTTCATAGAAGAGCAGTCTTTTATCTGTACATCTCTGAAGTCCTCATATGGATGAATGGACCCAGTGCCGTAGATTGTGGGGTGGATTGTATTGGGTGTAACAACTGGCGATATCTGAATATCATTTCTTGTGGCTCACAGCTGTAGGGTCTGTTTACTGAACATGGCTATACATATTTTATATATCCATCTTTAAGAAATATTAACTTCTGAATCCCAGAGAATGAGAATAGAAAGTAAATCTGCATCCTGTGCCGTTGATCAGTATTAATTGGGCCATTACTAGGGACCAATATTTAAATTAGGGACAATTGCTTCCTATACGATGACAAACCAGTAAACAGAACAATAAACTAATGTAGGAGGGATGGAGTTTCACATGAACACGTTTGTGCAGTTTAATGATTTGATATTTCGCTGTAAAATTACGATATAAAGTCTGAGGGTCAGCAACAATGTCCGATCATTAGGCGTTGACAGACTCGGAGCCGGCACAAGAAGGGTTAAGTTCTCAGCGAGAGAGAGAAAAACATGGCACAAAGGAGTAAGTTAATTAAAGCAGTGGAAACGCGGGTTCTGTAATAAACCTCTGTCTTGCCGCAGTTTTATAGGCTCCCATAATTTGCCTCCCTTCCCCAGAGTGGTGAGCAGCGAGTGTAGGTCATTAAGGCCCCGGCCGCCCGGATCTGCTGTCAGTACTGAGGAGAGAACGCAACCTGCGCAATGTCGTCTTAACTGCCGGCCCCTTTTCTTTTTAACTGCTCTCTTTTTTTTCCCCTTTTTAATTGGCCTCTTTATGATCTGTGAGTAAAATACACCAGCAGATCTCTGTGGTTTTATTACCGGCGGTCCCCGGAGGGTTGGCACAGAAGGGCTGAGAGACGAATGAAGAATAAAGTTTAGTCTGCTGCACCTTAGAAGGTTGTTTCACGTCTGTGATGTTCCCTGCAAGCGACGGTTTCCTGCCAGAGATGTACGGGGCGTAAGACACAGATTCAGGGTTATCCAGACAGGAGGATCCATTATCAGCTGAATCTGGAAATAAATACACGTTTGTACATACTGAAGCGCACACAGGGCCTGGTGCAGAAGAGAACGCAACTTGGGTGTAATATACAGTCCAAAAATAGCGTACTTCAGCCCACACACTAAGATGCACACACCTCAAGACACGTCCAGATCAGCATCTGTAAGATGTGCGGCAAGTTTACTCAGGCGTAAAGTTATTACAGCTGGTGCAGATTATTACTGCTGTGAAAAGCGTATCTGTGTTCATGTATCGACTCTGCGCACATGAACTTAATTTACTCTGCCTTCAACCGCCCCCGTCTGGCATCTTCAGGAGCAGGTGTGGATGAGTGCATGGCATAGGTAGTTGCGTGGTTTTTTCGTGGGCACGACCGGAGAGAAATCACGCAATGTACCCTATGCAAACAGATGTTCAACTCTAAAAAAGATTATTATGCCATAAAAGCATATATACAATTAAATACCATTTAATGTTTTCCTATAAGGGAGGGTTACCCTAATGTAAGCTTTATTTGTACCATTGAAATAATGCAGTCAAAATTCATTCCAATTCAATAAATCAATAGAGCGAATAATAATGTTTTCTACAACCTGTATTATTGCAGCTCTTGTAAATATAAATTTGAGCGCTGTCCTATCACTATTATAGATGTTCAACTCTGCATGAAGCCATAGTGATTACTTTATAAAGCAGACTATAATGGGGCGTTCACAAAGGCCATACGAGTCTTTAATCTGTAATATTGTTGTTGTTATAGATATGAGATGGCATATTTTATACCGGGGTGGTCGTTATGTATCATGTAGATCTGTTTCCAACATGGCAGCTGGTGTGCGACCAGTATGTAAGAAGCAGAGCAGACAGAAATATAACGAGAAGATATATTTCTTGTAGCGTTTCCTTGTGTGTGACATATAATAATATTATTACTCTGTTCTCTCTCTGCTTAGAGCTTTAGTTTTTCTTTTTAAGTGGTTGAAGTTCAATAGAAAGACCTTCTTTGTGCCCGTTAATGTCACCGGCTCGGAGGCGCTTGACCCAGTCACATTTCCAGGTTGACCATTGCAGTCTAAAGGCCTCATTAACGATCACATTATGCACTAATGAGCCATTTTGTTTCAAAGCAACCATGGCAACATAAATAGATTTTCATCTTTAATAACATCTACTATAAATATTTTCCCTAGTAATATGTCTGTTTTTATCACTGTGACTTATAATAAATACTGTTGAAGGATCCTCTGAATTCCAGTAACAGTTTTTTGCCTTCCTATCTCGTCGTCCTAGTACGGGGCCTCCAGCAGTGATATAACATGTAATGATTGTAGCAGTGATCGAAAAATTACATAGTCCATCGTAAGCATGTATCCAGTACTAGCACCTACTATCTCCAGCAGAATGTTATCATCAGCTAGTGATTGAATCCTGAGAGTTAACACCTGCAGAGAAGGTAACACAAAATGCATTTGTAAGGAGGTAGGGGATTGGTGAGAGAGTCTCAATGCTGCTTATCGGTATCTAAACAGTATTACTTTACAGGAGGCGAAGTATTGCTGCATCTTCTAAACAAATGCTTGGACCTATTTTATGTAAAACTTGTTTGAAAGTGGAATTACCCTTTAAGGAAAAGAAAATCAATTGATTTGTCATCAAAACTCCAACCTCATAACTGTCTGTTGCTACATAAATTAGAGGCTTTGTGCATAGGATCAAGGAGGGAAATGTACAGGCAGTTCTCTGTATGGTGAGTTTGGTTTGGTTAGTGTCACACGTGTAAAATAATAGCTAGAGAACATCACCCCTATAGGGTTAACAACCTGAAACGAGAGCTGTGAGTGCTAATTTCAAGCCCGAAATATGCCCATCAGCCTATTGCACATCAGAGCGAGTGACCACGTAGACGGTGCGTTTATCTGGGAGTGGTGGAGTCACGTGTCTGTGGGAAGTGGATAATGTGACATTTCTGTGATTTAGGTTCCAGGTTTCATGTGATTTACTGTTGTACCAGGTGAGAGAGCGAATCCCAAACTTCATTACAGCGACAGAGTCATCTATTCTCCGCAGGGCTCAGAAACTCTAGAGATGGCAGGGAAATCGGCTCATTTGAATACATTTAAATATTGAAAATATCTCATTTAAATAAATGTAAATGTTCAAATTCGTTCACTTGTGAGTCCTGAGAAGTGTCTCTTCTCTTTGGTACAAGACCACAGGACAGGAATTGTATTTTTACCCCATCTTCTACCCCTCTCTCTCTTACCCGACCCTTTCAAGCAGACTCTCTGTTTAACGTAAGCCTCCAGGTGACTGCTGCCTATTTAAATCTGGTGTAATACTAAAATGGTGCCCAAATATTACCGTACACATAGGTAGTTCATATTTGATTGTCCTGCTGAGTTGAACCCAACACTTTGGCCATATCTGACAATTCCACACACCTAGAATCCCAGCAGTGCTCCTTGAGAACCTGCCATCTGCTGGCCATTTGTTGGTCCTACATAAAATCCCAGGGGTCCAGCGCCACGGTTGTGACAATGGAACTGGCTTGGCGTTACCTTCAGTTCACCCACCCAGCCAAGCCTATTTCTCCACTGTAACTTTACTTTTAAGAGAGGCTCTTTATATCCTATCCAAATATTAAATTAAACAGAGTGAAGATTCCTGCTGATCTAACGAATTAATCTTCAGTTTTCCAGGGGGTAATAAACTGGTTCCACATCCTAAAATTTCTATCTCTACTTTCTCCCCAGCTCCTCCAGTTTCCATCGCTGTGATCGCGGCAGATACACCAGCTCCATTCAGCAGGTACCAGGCGCAGAACTTCACTCTAGTGTGTATCGTGTGTGGAGGCAAGCCGGCTCCGCAGGTAAGTGTGGGCTCCCCGTACTATTTACATGTCGCCTGTGTACAGACCCCTAGAATTATCATCTGACCGTCACATAACACCAGAGGCCTGGACTCATCCACATCAGCAGACCTCAAATACTGATTGAGCCAGACCCAAGTGTCAGTATTCTGCACAAGCAATCATCATATCCAATAAGGGGTGTGTAAATCAGACACATTGTTTCTGTAATTGATGTATTGATAGAAGTACAAGTTCAATTGAATCCATGAATGCAATGAAAAAAAAAAACATGGACTCTTAAATTACACTTCTCCGATATCTCTCAGCCTCCACAGTAACTTTTCACCAGCCCCTGTATATCTGATCTTGCTAACATTACACCCTCCTCACCAGACAGCTCCACATCATAGTTCCAGAACCACTAAGTTAATGAAACACAGGGGTCAGAATAAAGTGCAGAGAACCAGCTGGATAACTGGGGCACATGGAATAATCTGGAAATGGGATTAATAACCCTCATGTATGGTCCGTAAGACTAGTCAAGGTCTTAGAGCCAGACTCAAGACAAACCAAAGAAACTTGTCTAGACCACAGTGACAGTGGGGGTAATGGTCCCCAATATTGTGCAGCACAGTATTGGGGTTGTGAGTTGGATTCGAATTTGTATGTTCTCCCCATGTTATCGTGGGTTTCCTCCCACATACCAAACACATACTAATAGGTTAATTGTATTCTAACCCTAGTCTATGTACAGTCATGGCCAAAAGTTTTGAGAATGACACAAGTATCGGTTTTCACAAAGTTTGCTGCTTCAGTGTTTTTAGACCTTTCTGTCAGATGTTGCTATGGTATACTGATGTAACATTACAAGCATTTCATAAGTGTCAAAGGCTTTTATTGACAATTACATTAAGTTTATGCAAAGAGTCAATATTTGCAGTGTTGACCCTTCTTTTTGAAGATCTTTGCAATTCGCGCTGGCAGCTGTCAATCAACTTCTGGGCCACATACTGACTGATGGCGGCCCATTCTTGCCTAATCAATGCTTGGAGTTTGTCAGAATTTGTGGCTTTTTGTTTGTCCACCCGCCTCTTGAGGATTGACCACAAGTTCTCAAGGTCTGAGGAGTTTCCTAGCTATGGACCCAAAATGTCAATGTTTTGATTCTGGAGCCACTTAGTTATCACTTTTGCCTTATGGCAAGGTGCTCCATCATGCTGGAAAATGCATTGTTTGTCACCAAACTGCTGTTGGATGGTTGGGAGAAGTTGCTCTTGGAGGATGTTTTGGTACCATTCTTTATTCATGGCTGTGTTCTTAGGCACAATTGTGAGTGAACCCACTTCCTTGGCTGAGAAGCAACCCCACACATGAATGGTCTCAGGATGCTTTACTGTTGGCATGACACAGGACTGATGGTAGTGTTCACCTTTCCTACTCCGGACAAGCATTTTTGCAGATGCCCCAAACAATCTGAAAGTGGATTCATCAGAGAAAATAACTTTTACCCCAGTTCTCAGCAGTCCAATTCCTGTACCTTTTGCAGAATATCAGTCTGTCTCTGATGTTTTTCCTGGAGAGAAGTGGCTTCTTTGCTGGCCTTCTTGACACCAGGCCATCCACCAAAAGTCTCCACCTCACTGTGCGTGCAGATGTACTCACACCTCCCTGCTGCCATTCCTGAGCAAGCTCTGCACTGGTGGTGCCCCAATACCACAGCTGAATTAACTTTAGGAGACGGTCCTGGTGCCTTCTGGACATTCTTGGCGCTGTGAAGCCTTCTTCACAACTATTGAACCTCTCTCCTTGAAGTTATTGATGATCCAATAAATGGTTGATATAGGTGCAATCTTACTAGCAGCAATATCCTTGCCTGTGAAGCCCTTTTTGTGCAAAGCAATGATGACTGCACGTGTTTCCTTGCAGATAACCATGGTTAACAGAAGAAGAACAATGATTTCAAGCACTGCCCTCCTTTTAAAGCTTCCAGTCTGTTATTCGAACTCAATCAGCATGACCGTGTGATCTCCAGCCTTGTCCTCGTCAACACTCTCACCTGTCTTAACGAGAGAATCACTGACCTGCTGTCAGCGGATGCTTTTGTGGCAGGGCTGAAATGCAGTGGAAATGTTGTTTTTGGGATATAGTTCATTGTCATGGCAAAGAGGGACTTATTAATGAATATTAATTAATTGCAATTCATTTGATCACTCTTCATGATATTCTGGAGTATATGCAAATTGCCATCATAAAAACTGAGGCAGCAGACTTTGTGAAAAATAATATTTGTATCATTCTCAAAACTTTTGGTCATGACTGTATGGTAGGGAATATAGAGTGGAAGTTCCAGTGGGTCAGGCATGATTTATTATTGTTTATTCATATTACACAGCGCTGTACAGACAGCACCTTGTGCCCTATTGTCAGTCTCTGTACAGCGCGGCGTAATCTGATTTGCGCTATATAAACAATAATAAAATAAATATATAATTCCAGCATATACTAAGACTTTGTAGATGAAGCTGCCATATACCTGTGCCAGGTACACTGTCCATTTACATCTGCAGCCGTAGGATATAGCCAATTAAGGTGTTTTTTTATATCTAAATTCTATAAACTAAATCCACTAAGCACAAGATTCCAGCGATGCAGCTGAAATTTCCAGCCCGTCTTACAAATCCCCCCCACCGATCACAATTGTATCCGCACAAGCCGCCTTTTGTCATTTTGGGTTTTATAGCATTTTCGTGAATGTGTTCTCGTCTCCGGTAACATACGTGTTCATGATGCGTATAATGGGATTGCCACTCAGGTTTATCTCTGTCTATTAAATATCTGCATATTTGTGTTATTGCTGCACTTGGAACCTTGCGTCTTATTGTCATGCGAGCTGCGAGCCCGGCTCCCGTCTCCGCACATTTTCCACGTCTGCTCCACGCTTGTTGTGATTAGTATTGTCACAAAGTCGACACTTCTAGATAAAACGAGAGCAGAGAAATGAGCAAACATCATTATGACTTCTTGTTCCCTCTGCTCGCTCCTTTCACTGCGGTGACAATCCAAGCAGGCAGGCCTCCTATTGACAGAATCGACCTGCTAAATTAATACATCTTAATGTGTTTGTAGATTTGTATCAAGCCCTGTGTTTCTGCTCTCACTGCCTTTTATCCTCTCCTTCTCCTTCCTTTCAGTGCTACACACAAGGCTTTCCAATCAAGGCATCTCTTGTTTTGTTCTCCCTCCATTCTAACAATTATTCATCCTCTATAGTCGGAATGCATAATTTGGTCTCTTGCCCTCTCTGCATCTGACGGATGCATCGCTATGTTAAAATGCTATTTAAAAAAAAAAACACATTTAAGCAGACGCTGACTTACTATGTTGTTCAGATAAAAAAATGGCATTTCATCATAACAGCATTATTCTCCTTGCTATAAAACCCTCTTAAAGCTGCATTCTTTCTTACAAACACTCGCTATTAATATGGTGGTAATAGCACCTTGAAAACACTTTGGTGGCAAGGAGAAGGCATTCCTGTTATTTAATTGGCACTAGAAGAGGCATTATGTCCTCCGGCTCCCGCTGGTAATGTATCAAGCAACTTTCTAGTGATATTATTACATATATTTATATGCATCTTTGTAAGGGATGTGTGCGCCACCAAGGAGACATGTAACATGGTTTTATCAGTGTTTAGCTTTCTAGCATTTTATGTGATTACGGTTTGGTAAATGTGTTACGCCCCAGTTTCCGTCTTCTGGACCTTTGTTTGTCATTCTGGTTCATTACAGCGTCCGGGTACATTTGCATCCCTAGAGCTTCTCATTTAGAATTTAGAAGAACTAGCAAAAGATTATTTTTTTGGACTCACCCTTTGAGGAGCAGACTTGATACTAAATACCCTGGGCGAGACGCTAATGTCAAATCTGGACACTTTACATTTGGTTTTACCAGGGGAGGGCTGGCAAATTTTATCCCAGGGAGCAAAACTTGACTTAAAGGAAAAAAAATGAAGGTGACCAAGCCCAAGGTAGCCCACTATTGGACCAGCCTGGGGGGCAGATGCCCACTCTGCCACTGGGTTTACCCTGTGGTTTGCCCTAAATCACTTGTGGTTTAGAGGCTTTAAACCCCCCACACATGGCATGTGGTTTGGGACTGCAAACTACCAGTGATGTGTGCTAAAAAGCTCTAGTTAGTATATTTACCCCTAAAGAGATTTTATGTTTGAATTTGCTTGAGAGCAAACTGTAGTTTTATGACATAATAATGATGTATTTAATTGTTACAATTTTCAGTCGAGGCTTCTCTCGTCCCTATAGATATTGCTTTATTTTAGGCGGCAGATACAGTAAATCAGATATCGAAACCCATCGTCGCTAATCTTATAATCCAGGATTGGAATTTTAGGAAAATCAATTGTATGAATGAAAGATTTCAAGTGGGGAAAAGTGTGATGGAGACAGGAGAGTCCCCTGTGACATCTTCTGAGCATTGGAAATTAACAACACTGTATTGGCAGCGGTTAGGAAATAGATGAATTCTGTCCAGCTTTAGTTAACAGGTTAATCTCTGACCTATGTGTTCAGCCAATTCACTTTCTTCATTAAGTCGGTGTGGAAATTACGTAATTATCTACATCTGGAAAATTCAAGTTGCGTCTCCCACTTATTTCTCTATTATGTAGTTTATTGTAGGCTGACCTTTACTGGACATTATAGTGGGTGTGTATATTGCTTGTTTTAATGTAAAAATATTATCCTTGAGAGTTCTGCTTTCCAAACTTTGAAAGATTTGTATGTTACTTTATTAGAAGTATTGGAGAAATCACGTTTATTGAGACACAATGGAGTTGTTCACACTTAGAGTTATTAGGACTTGTTAGTAACATTCTTTGGATTTCAGTGGGATATGATGTCACATACTAATATTGGAACAATAGAGATAAGATTGTTGTATAAGGGGGACACACTTTTTTTTTGAAGCTTTGTAGATTTTTATGGGCCATTAATATTAGTTGGGTTCAGACCCAGAAGATTGAATGTCCTTACTGTCAATGGATGCCAACGACATGGGGATTTATCATCATCATCATCATCTATTTATATAACCCCACTATTGGGAGTTGGAGAAGGCATGCTGTCCTGGATCCTTAATCTCTAGTTAAACCTGAGGATGAGCCTCTATGGGTCCCTTTTGGATGTTGTCCGTACATTGGGAGCACCTTATGCCCTCTAATCTTCACTTTGGTGTTAAAGTTGCTCTCAAGTTGATTCAGTCTTCACTGATTATTCTTTGCGTTGTAAGGAAATCCCTAACAGGAAGTGACAGAATTCATGTTCTGTTCTCTCTATCGTGCCCCTTTCCACTGACTGTGCTCTACAAGTGATGCCTGAGCTGGTCTCTTTAGAGAGACACAGACCTCAAGGTTTTTCTCTTGTGGCTCTGTCTTTAGATGAAGACCTTTATGTGGGAGATACTAACTTTGTTTATACACAACAAGTCACCAGGAGTGGTCCTCGAATGACCCTTCTGCTCCCTTCCACTCTGTTCTCCTTCGCACCATCCTCCCCTCTAAACAAATGTCTGATAAGTAAATTACTTCGAATTCTACAGTGGTACAGACAGAGGTGGAGGACAAGAATTTTTAGCCTATGCATATAAGAGATCATCTTAGATAAGGACAGTGTTGGTGCTTCAAATGGGCTGTTTAACTGCAGTTTGTAGGAGATAGTGTCAAAGAATGTACTAAAAAGCTTTACGTACCCATGTCTATATACATTTTTTTATCACTCCATTAGATAAATAATAAGAACACTGAAATGGGGTTAATGTTCCTGTAAAGGTTGTATTTGTAGGATAAATAGGACTTAAAAGTAAGTTCCCTCTGGAATGTGTTTCATTACTCACAGAAAGACAGGTGTTTGAGATTTGCTTATTGGTTTTTTCCGCTCACATCTTATCAGTCACCCTGTGAAAATCGTCTGTAATCTCTGCCGCAGAACTGAAACCATTAGATGTTAGGAAGCCCCAATAAACTGCTCTCTGACTCCTCTCGTCTGATAATGATCCAGGAATTCTCAGGAGGGTCGATTGAGGGTTGTGTGTAACACGTGGACAGAGACTGCCTGAGATTTTAGCCTGACTAGAATGTCAGACATGATCTCAACATAATCAATCGCTCTCTATCAAACGCAGCCACACTGCTTGAACAGAAGAGTCGTTCATTGTACTAAATAATCCACCAAACCAGATTATTTGTCTAATCCCACAGTCTATAACATCTGTTTGTATCTGATGTTTTCAGGTTACTGCGCTAAGGTCATTCTGCCTCTGTCGATGCCGAGATTTCTGCTTGAGACAGAGTTTAACAAGTGTGTGTCTGGTATAGGGCACGTCACTAGGCCAGTAAGTTACTGTTGTTTTATAAAGGTTCCCCTCCAAGCTGGATGATTGTCCTCAGGATATATATGAGAGATTACAGGTAGGAGGAAGGTGGACGAGTACTAACAGGAACATTACACACAGGTGCCCGTCAGTCACATGGAAGATGTGACGCTGCCACCAGAAAGTTACACGTGAGGCCAGTCTCAGGGCACATCCTGTATTTTACATAAAGCTTCTACCTCCACAAGTCATTTCTGCATGTGTACCAAGATTCCTTCCCAGCAACTTGATGAGCATATAAGTAAAAAGTCATCTTGTGATTGCCATTTACTGTGTAGACTTGATTATGGTAGAAGCTGGTGTCATAGAGTCATTTGCTGAGAGGAGTATTTTTTTTATTTAGTACAAATCTGAACATAACAGAAATCAAAGAAATCAGTTAAGAGAACATGTCCATGGTCTTAGTATAACTGCAAGTACGCCACAACCCACTACTAGTGAGGCTGCATATGTTCGATCTGTGACACAGGGAATAACAGCTGTTTGTGCTGGTGATGGAGGTTTTTCTGCATTGGCCGCTGGTGGGAAGATTCGCCGTTTACGTGGAAAGCCTGTTTACCAAAGATTGCGGAGTTACATGTCCTGTAAGGTTTATATTTGTGAAAGCAAAAGAAAATCATAGAAAAATACTTTATTAATTGAAAAAAACATTTTAAAATATTTTTTTTTATATCTTTTAAATATTTATTATCTCTTTTTTTTTTTTTTCTAAATTATGTAACTGGCAGCCCAAATCTCCGTTCCACTGCTCATGCGTGAGCCTCTATCTGGGTCATACATGTATCAGCCTATTGGAGCTGTAAATTAACCCTTACCCCTTTAGATCAGTGTCGTCGCGATACTACTGCAGCAGGCTTTTTCTTAAAAATTTGCGCAATAAAAGTTTTTAGTTGTATTCATCATCATCATCATCATCTATTTGTTTATATAGCACCACAGAGAACTCACTCACATCAGCCCCTGCCCCATTGGAGCTTACAATCTAACTCCCCTAACATACACACACAGATGGACTAGGGTCAATTTCTCCTCCACTCTTATCACCGCCGCCTCTCCTCCACTCTTATCACCTCTTCCCACTCCAGAATCCAAGACTTTTCCCGTGCAGCCCCCCTTCTCTGGAACGACATCCCTCGTTCCATCCGTCTCTCTCCTACTCTGTGCTCCTTCAAACGTGCACTCAAAACTCACCTCTTCCTCAAAGCCTACCAACCATCTACTTAACCCCCATCTCCTCCCTTTGCTCGTCCTCCCTTCTCTCCTCTTGCCTCAACTGGCTCCTCTTGTGCCTGGTCTGTTTACCCTCCCTTAGGATGTAAGCTCGTATGAGCAGGGCCCCCTCCCCTCCTGTCTCCATACCTGTTCTTCCGCTCCGTCTTTACTGCATATGACTGGCCGGAGTTTCTGAAGTATTGGTACTTTTTGTTCATTGTTCTGTATGGTTTCACCCTGTATAGTCTACTGTTAGTACTGTGTGCGGCGCTGCGGATACCTTGTGGCGCCTAACAAATTATAATAATAATAATTTGTTAGCAGCCAATTAACCTACCAGTATGTTTTTGGAGTGTGGGAGGAAACCGGAGCACCCGGAGGGAACCCACGCAAACACAGGGAAAACATACAAACTCCTCATAGATAAGTCCATGGTCAGGAATCGAACTCATGACCCCAGTGCAGTGAGGCAGAAGTTCTAACCACTGAGCCACCGTGCTGCTATTGCCCCAAAGGTTAGAGAATGTGGAAGTATAGTAGTACAGTTTAGTTATCATTTGCCTTTAACGCAGTGGTTGGATAACCTTGCCTGATTTTCTCTTAAAAAGTAAATGTTTCTATTTAAAACTTATCTTATTAAATGAATTCAACATTGATTTAATGGTGGCAATGTGTTTTGTTTTGTTTTTCCCCCAGGTATATTTCAAAAGAGACGGGGAGCTGATAGAGGTGGTGCCCATGTTGAGCCCACCGGCTGCTGCAGCCGGATTGATGAATATCCGGGGATCAAGGAACATTCTAAACAGAGACATGGATGATACTAAAATGCAAAAATCACTTTTACTGTTGGATACCGAGGAACGGGGACTAAGTTCTTTCACAGAGAACCCTTTCCGAACCCGCACGTCCGACCAAGGACCTATGCCCATCCCGGTAACAGAGACAATCCCAGAGACAGTCGTCAGCCTGGAGTTCCCCCGTTGGGTTCACAGTACAGATCCAACTTATTTCTTCCACCAAATGCATCTTCCAATGAGTGACGGAACTGTAGAGGTTCGAGCAATGCTCACCTGGACCCTAAACCCACAAGTAGATAACGAAGCCCTGTTTAGCTGTGAGGTGAAGCACCCGGCCCTGACGATGCCCATGCAGTCCGAAGTCACATTAGGTAAGACATGAAATGACGATTCTTCATTTGTGAAACGCTTTTCCAGGGTCATTGTCAGTTTGACTTATGTCGTCCATTTATATTTGGATGTCAGAGCTGGAGGCGATTGTGTCTCCTGATTAAATCTTAAAATAGCTATTTAGAGAGACCTGCTTACAGAAATGGGAGATAAGCTCCTCTCATCTGTATAATTACACCATTAGTGCAGATCTCTCTAAGTATTTATAAAAACAGGGACAAACATGTCATAACTACATGTTCCCAGGTCAGACACGATAGTGGGCCCCGAGGACTTCTGAGGGCGTCTGACCGACATGTTGGACAACACAATTTTAAATGATTTTGATGAACTTTTCAATGGTCTTGTCCAAAATGACAGTTTTCTGTGAAATGAAGTTTGTTTAATTAACATTCCTATATATTACATGCATCCAACTAGTCTGTTCATCTAAATCTGGTTTCATCTACAACACTATTATGCAACCTTTTAATAGTATTATTAATTTAGAACATATTACTTATGCAAGTTATGTGCAAATTAAGCAGAGACATCCTAGAGCCCTGGGATTTTGTAGACTACATTTACGGGTTGACGTAGATATTTCTAATAAGACAAACCAGATTTTATTTCACCCTAAAATTACTGTACAAGACAAGACAGGGGCAGCCCATTAGCAATGTAATCTGTTAGTAAGTATTTCTACTTATGTATATTCTATATGGCTTCATAAACATACATCATAAATACAATGTAGAAAGAAAATCTATAAAGTAATAACTGTCACATTTGTTTCCTGTCAGTCAGTTAATCAGCAGACTAGTTACTGTAGTCTTGCAGTGTCCTGTTCTCTGTAGTACGTACAGATGTAACCAAATTATTTAATTATCCTTCCTTGTGCTGTCACTTTAAGGAATCACATCATATGGCGCCAAGTGTGTTTCCCAAAGTGTAATCTTGAAATTCCATGCAATACATTGTTCTGCCACCAGATGATACATTGAAAAAATTGTACTACGCATGTTAGATGAAGGAAAAGTATGCAGCGCGTGCAGTACTGTGCTTTGTGAATCGGATTAAAATGCTTGTGTCACAGCAGAGATTAAAGAATCAGCAGCAGCTTTAGTTTGAGAGGGTGTAACTGTCAAGAGAATTGAAAGTGTTAGACCATAACCTCTGCCCAGATCACAAATTTAAGCAATAATGATGAAACAAATGGACCACCAAATTGTTTTACCCGCCCCAGAGGTTTGTGGTCCACCTGCTATAGTGTAAATCAGCCCCAGGCTGGTCAGTGCAGGGCTGGTTTCCCCAAGTGCTGGAGCTCTACGTAACCCCCTCCTCCCATCATGGACTGTGAAGGTAACTTTCTCACCCAGTAATGGGCAGTGGAGACGGGTCATGGACCAGCTCTACCCATGGATTGGATGGGATGGAAAATTAGCATGTTCTGTAGTGTTACTGGAACGAAGAACAGTCATTGCTCAGAGACCATCGTTCCGACATTAATGTAGTAACCTGTTATAAGGGCTGGGTCCCACCAACTGGCATTTTCCCTCAATATCAAATATATTGTAATGTATTAATATGGTTCTATCTGAAAGAGGAAAAGTGAATATTTCTTATAGCATTGAGAGTAAATCTATACTTGGCAAAAGGTGAGCGATTATTATTCCCTGTAATTCTAACATTTAATGTGTGTCAGACGGCCGGGGTGTCGCCACCTTGTTGACTTCAAGAATCTGAAAGTAACCTTTGTAAATTTGGTAATTAAATGACAAGAAAGCGGTGAACTCTCAATTAGTCAAACATGGAGTCGGCGTGGTGCCGTTTGTGACTTTCTGTCAGACTTATTTATGTGTTTTAAGTATTTTATTTTTGTTTCCATTTTTAGTGTACAGATTGGAATATGTCTTTAATTGATATGTTTTAGTACTTGTTTTTATTAGATCTGCACATTTTATGGTGCTTTTACTGTGCCCTTCATCTGACACACAGAAATAGCAGTGACGGTTTTAAAGCCTTGCAGATGTCCTAGAATAAAGCAGATTTGGCGCTATATTAATCATACAAATATAGTGCAGTCAATGCTTCTAATTGGGTGGGATAAGGTACAGAGAATGCGTGTCCATGCGATATGTAAAATGTGTCTTTGTATATAGAGTGGGCCCAGACGGGAGGGTGTCCGGCGATCCCGTGTTCTGCCCCTGTATATATGAAAAGACAGGCAAGCCTTTAATGATGACAGCCGTGTTTGCTGTAATATTAAACTTATAATTGCCCCTACTTTGCAGGAAGCTTTTACCCCTAACAAAGTGTGTATTTTGTGATAACTAACGGCTCTGCTCCACTGTATTATTCTGTGATGTTCTGATTCTCCGCAGTTTTGCTTATTCTATATGTACTGTATGGATTACTTTTATGTAGGGACAGCTGCACAGTGCTACTTCTCTTAAACTATATGTTGGATGTAATTCTCACACATATACTTATGATACATAAGTTATTTTGTCTTTGTTCCATGGTCATGCCGCCCAGTTTCGGTGTATCGCTGGTTTGGTATATCACGTGGCACAGGTACAGATTTGTCTGTGAAAAACCCTTGTTGTAATGCTACAAATATGGTCTGAGAACTAGACCTGAGAAGTCATACTATGCCCTGGCTGCCTTATGTCGTCCAGCATGAAGACCCGGAGACACAGGCTATTTAGTTATATATTTGTGCACATTGGTCGGGATGGGAGTATAGATGCAGCAGAGCGTTCAGCTGTGTCCTTCATCGGTTGCAGTGATTCTTTGGCTGCTATAACTAAATAGTGTGAATCGTAGGACACAGGCATCAATGATCATTAGATAACTCTAGTTACATGTTGTATTATAGGGATTATCCCTATTTCCATCCAACTAGCAGAACATTCGGGGTCCAGTGACAGAGACCCCACCAGATCTAGGCAACCTAACCCCTGCCGCCACCGGTATTGGTCTCATCTCCAGGGCTGGACTGAGTACAGCGCTTAGTGCAGTGTTTGTGGCTCTTAGACCCTGAAGCATTGTGCTAGTTCCACCTATATAAGTAAAAGCTACATTGAGGAGCCACCAGTAATGTTATTTCACTGAGCTTCTGCCAGAGTACAAGTCCTTGGTTGGATACACAGCCATTTACAGGCCTTCAGGAGGTGTAATTGAAACACTGTGATCCTAATGTTGGTGCCCTTTACAGTACAATGGTTGGGCATCAGGGAGAGCACAAGACTAAATCAGCTGTGTTGCTTCCCACTCTCGGATATGGTCTATGTAGCAAAATGATCTTTCCTTTTTGCTGCAGAGTTTGCTCTCCGAGGTGCTGAAATGAGGGCCGCGGACAGCCCCCATGAGCCGTGCCCTGCAATACAATGAGGATGGATTAGGTAACGATGCGATTTTATGATTCCAGTGTGAGCACCGGCGGTCTCTCCCTCCCAGCCATCCTTGATAGAATTATCCCAATTCTAATTAAGTTTGTATGCAGATCAGGCCATTTGGTCTCTTCGTTTACAAACCATTAAGGTTAATGTGCTTCTTGTTTAAAGAAAGTGTTGAATTAATAGAGTGCACTGTGCGATTCCAAACTCATTTTATCCATTTCAGCATCTCCAACTGCAGAGGTCTGACTGGGTCTAAGATGTTGTGCGACGTTTGTTAAATGTGTAACAAATAGCCGGACAACTGAAGAGCCAGGTAGTGGTAGAACAGTGGTTCTCAACCTGTCTGCTCAGAGGCACCTCACATTCAAGGGTACTTCCGCCTGATAATACATTAAATTATATTCCTTAGTTTAAGAACAAATAAAACACGTTCTCAACAAATCACAAACAAATATGTATTTTAACATTCTTTTAATGTCTTAGTAAATATTTATACACAGGATAATGAACAATAGGGTCAACTGTAGCCATGGAATAACTTTTCTCCAGGGAAAGACGGGCAGACATAAAGACTCAGATAATATGGTGAAACAACGTGCAGTCTGCTGCCCTACGCAAGGGTCGCTGTGATCTATTCACACATCTAGGCGGAGGAGATAAATATACCAGGATTATAAAGCAGACATATTTTTTTCATTTACATTTTGCATTCAAGTTCAAAACATACAAAGGAATACAGGGAATCCTCTCTTTCTGTGTATTGTTTTCCATAACCTCTGACAGAACAGCACCCCTAGAGGTCAGTTTAATATGGTGGAAAATTTCTTTATCTCACATGGATGTTTCTTTGTTTTACTCAGTAAAAAGAGATGTTTCATTTGAGTATTATTCATAATTATAACTTTCCTGTATGAACGCTGTCTGTGTGTTACATTTCTATTTCTGTGAACTTGCTCTGACCATTTACCACAATGTGACATTATCCTATCAGAATAAAGTGAGGGTAACAGCAGATGACAGACACACAATAACGTCATTCTTCCTCTCATTCAGATGAGGAACGTAAAGAATATCATTCAACTTGTGTAGTCGGTGGAAGATATTGTTCTCACAGGTATAATTATCTGGTCTACAGCCTGCAACAATCGTACAATTAATGTTACTGACTCATCCCCTCCCCATTTCGCTGTTCTCCCCTCTTACTGTACACACGGTGACAGTGTACCTCTCCGTCCTCCCCCCTTACTGTACACAGTGACAGTATACCCCATCTCCGTCCTTCCCCCCTTACTGTACACAGTCACAGTACACTCCCCGTCTCTCCGTCCTCTCCCCCCTTACTGTACACAGTCACAGTACACCTCCCGTCTCTCCGTCCTCTCCCCCCTTACTGTACACAGTCACAGTACACTCCCCGTCTCTCCGTCCTCTCCCCCCTTACTGTACACAGTCACAGTACACCTCCCGTCTCTCCGTCCTCTCCCCCCTTACTGTACACAGTGACAGTACACCCCCCCGTCTCTCCGTCTTCCCCCCTTACTGTACACACGGTGACAGTATACCCCCCTTTTCTCTGTTCTGCCCCCTTACTGTACACACGGTGACAGTATACCCCCCCCCCGTCTCTGTCCTCCCCCTTACTGTACAAACGGTGACAGTATACCCCCCCTTTTCTCTGTTCTGCCCCCTTACTGTACACACGGTGACAGTATACCCCCCCGTCTCTGTCCCCCCCCCCCTTACTGTACAAACGGTGACAGTATACCCCCCACTTTTCTCTGTTCTGCCCCCTTACTGTACACACGGTGACAGTATACCCCCACGTCTCCATCCTTCCCCCCTTACTGAACAAACGGTGACAGTAACCCCCCCCCCCCCCCCCCCCCCCGGTCTCTCCGTCCTCCCCCATTACTGTACACACGGTGACAGTATACCTCCCAGTCTCTCTGTCCTCCCCCTTTACTGTACACACGGTGACAGTATACCTCCCCGTCACTCCGTCCTCCCCCTTTACTGAACACATGGTGACAGTATATCCCCCGTCTCTGTCCTCCCCCTTTACTGTACACACTGTGACAGTATAACCCACCCCCCCGTCTCTCTGTCCTCCCCCCTTACTGTACACACGGTGACAGTATAACCCCCCCCCCCCCAGTCTCTGCAGCTTCCTACATCGGGTTTAGTCATAGAGGGATGTAAGTGGTTTGGCAGTGAATTCATGGCAAGCTGTCTTCTCCTTAAATAGCATTATTTTCTGGCTTTACTTCAATTCCCAGCATCTGTAGTTTCATACGGGTGGATTCACATGGGAACTTGCAATTATAGTGCAAAATTAGGAAAGGAAATTATATTCCTTGAGCAATGAACAGTATGGAGATATGGCCAGTGTACAGATTTGTACCTGGTTGCTATATGGAGATACAGGCTAGACAATTCTCCATAGACATACATAATAGATTATATATATATATATACTCTATATACTCAAATTTGTTTTTATAGCGGTTCTTGGTATCTTGGACTTTAGACCTTCTAAAAAAAAAATAGCCTTATTTCGAACAAAGTCGAACAGGTTCAAATATGTTTTAGTTTAATTAGGTATATTGAACTCAAACACAGTAATCGTCACTGTTAAAACAATACATAAAAATTATTTAAAATGAAGCCACTTAAGCTGGAAAATGCTCAAACTTTGAACTTGGCACCAGAAGTTGAACCAAATTTGGCCAAAAATCACATTCATACGACTGTCAAATTAGCCAAATTTGATGAAATTTTGAACTAATTTTAAAAATTAAAGCATTTCCGCTAATCTCAATACTGTACAGGTTTCTTGTCCTTGAAAATGGGATTCCATAAAGTGTCTTAAAAAGTCTACATCATTTGGGCAGCCCTGCTAATATTGTGTAGGCCCCACCTTGTGAAGCCAAACCAGCTCTGACCCGTCGAGACATGGCCTCCACAAGACCTATGAAGGTGTCCTGTGGTATCTGGCTCCAAGACATTAGCAGTAGATCCTTTAAGTCCTGTAAGTTGTGAGGTGCGGCCTCTGTGGCTGGGACTTGTTCTTCCAGCACATCCCACAGATGCTCGATCGGATAGAGATCTGGGAAATTTGGAGGCCAAGTCAACACCTTGAGCTCTTTGTTATGTTCCACAAACCATTCCTGAACATGTTTTGCAGTGTTATAGGGCGCATTATCCTGCTGAAAGAGGCCTCTGCATCACAGAATACTGCTGCCATGAAGGGGTGTACTTGGTCTGCAGTAATGTTTAGGTAGGTGGTACGTGTCATAGTAACATCCACATGAATGCCAGGACCCAAGGTTCCCCAGCAGAACATTGTCTTACCTGCCCGGTATTGTCAGTACGTCTTATATAAGTTGTGTGGCAGTAATGCCACAAGCCACCAGCCGTTGTTGAGATAAAACCTTATATGCCAGCTATAGGCAGAGTTGAGAGAAGGGGAGGCTGACATTTTTGGGAACCTAAGACTTGAATTAAGTAGTTGGGATTTTGTCATTGTATCGGTGGATGGTGACACAAGGACAATCAGGCACCGGGAAGGTGAAACTTTGCACCCACTTTGCCCTTTGTCTCTCGATCAAGCAGGAATAATTCATAAGTACAGTGAAGACGCTGAGCACAGCAGCGTTTGATTAAATATTTAAGGCTCTCCTTAGCAAGGAATGGTCTGTTTAACAAAATGATGGCCGTGATTTGTTAAAGGGAGAGATGCAAAGGACGGATTACTCCACAAAGGAAGGGAACAGATATAGAGACACACACCCCCAGTGATATATATATCAATAGAGAGGGAGCAGATCAACCTAAGAGAATGGTAATCTATATAAGGTCATCTTCCCCATCCTTGTCAACAGTCTGCTGACAAATCAATGACCCTGTGCAGTTATTGTAAGGATCTATAACCGATAGCTCGAAATGTCACCTGTCTATCGCAGAAGTAGGCAGCCTGTCAGCACCTGGAGCTTGTAGATCCACAGCAGCTCGGGCATGCTGGGGCTTGTAGTTCCACGGCAGCTTGGGCATGCTGATACTTGTAGTTCCACAACAACTAGTGTGCCTGATCTGTACCGCCCATGGGTTGCAGGCTCGTTGGTTCTGTATGTTTGTAGAAAACGCAGCAGAGTGAGATCAATTGCAGGTACTACATTGTAATTTATATCCATTTATTACAACCTAAGGCAACAAAGACATTCATTAAGTGACTTCCAGGGATTGAATCGAAGGCCGGTCCCAATTTATTTACTTTCCATTAAATTAATTGTAAATGAGACAAAGTAGAGATGGGATTTGCTTTGAAGCTGATATTCTGTGATGTGATAATCAAGTAATGACATAAATGTGCCGTGGAGACCTAGATAATGTTAACATTTGCTTGTGGATACTATTTGGAATAGCCAAGTCCTGTAGGTACACCAAGGGGCTACCTCAGATAGGTTCATGGGGTACTTACTGTTACATTAAATGTTAGTATACATTATATTTATTAGTAATTAGTAAAACATACACAAGTCTAAGCAGAAGGGGGATTTGTTAGACTATTACATGAATAAGGAGTGACAGTATAAATGGACTCAGATTAGGGGGTACTTAGTATAAACAAACACGTTAGGGGATATTTAATAATGTTCCATCACTTGGGGGTTCAAAAAATGTATGTAAAAATAATGTAATTTAATTTGAAATAGTAATTCCACAAGGAACACAGGGACATGGTCATTATTTAGAATTATTTGACGTCTAGTCTAATTTGACTTCTGTAAATTTAGGCTACACACAAGGCTCACATACACCCCTGGTCTATGGTTACTGCAACTTACAAACTTTCCTCACCCGTGATTCTGGAAAACACATATCACATAACACGAATACACCACGCACTTCCTGACCGTGAAATCATTTGGTGTCTGATATGATTCAGAATAGCGCCGCTGCACTACCGTTAATACGGTGATCTTAACCCTGCCTTCTGCTATCAGCTCAGGGAGCTGCGAGCAAAAAGCCGGCGTTGAAATTACCGTATTAATGGTAATTACATGCACTATTACCGTAATATCGGTAATAGTGCGCAGGCCGCGTTACTTTCGGCAGTAACAAGGCCAAATAAATTCCCCCCATAGCATCAACATTTCAAACACACAAGAGTAACACTGTAAACAGACACAATGTAACATGAAGCACAGATTACTGAATACACATAATATTATACAAAACACAGATGGATAACTTTTTGTTATATAAACTACAAGGTGTGGTATCCTGTAAATGAGATACACAATTACTGCACATTTCTCACTAGTGAGACTTTTGCAACCTCTACTAGAATTGCTGTTTAGTTTGTCCTAGAAAGTGCAGATATCAGCGTTCTAAACTACCATATTTCAATGGTCCCTTATCTCACTGAGTTTGGGGGTTTGCTCTACCAGTCTGGTGGCATCTCATCAGAGATATTAAACCTGACAGACTGAACCGGGAATTGCTTTTATCACACATGCAAATTGTTAATTATGTATTACGCCGCCTAAATTATTCAGAGTACGAAAGTTTGTTAAAGTCAAGTCGTCTGGAAATAGAACATTTAGAAAAAAAAGTGAAAGTCTGAACCTCAACACATAACACATCTGCTTATTTCTATGAATACCAGGAGTTGGGACGGCTGCTTTATTGGGTTGTTTGGAATAGTTATATTGCAGAAATAATGTTATTAATGGTTTGGGATCCTCTTGTCTTCCTGAGCCATCCACCAATCAGTGAACAGTTCCAGGTACCTAAAGTGAGAAATAAGACTTTTTAAGTGCATTCAACTTGAGACTTAAGCATAGGGGATGAAATGGTTGACGCTAGGGAAACCTGTAACCAATCAGCATATTAGGATGTTAACAGCAGCACAGAGCTTTGCAGCTCAGCTAACTCCCACATGCTGATATTTAGACCACTTTGGTGGTACTATTATGACGTAGTGAATCGGAGCATCTAAGGGTTAACAACGTCACAGAGTAGTGATGGGAGGTTCTGTCACCATACCGGGAGGTGGGGGAACACTATGAAGGCAAATGCACATCTATATGTAATAAAGTTTAACATAAATATTTATAGGCCCACTCCCTAAAAGATATATCTTACTACTCATTCCACAATATTTTCTTGGTGCAATTTGGGCATTTTTGTGTGTAAATGTAATTTGATTGGAATATCCCATAAATAATGTTATCTTAATTACAGAAAATCTCTGCCGGCAGTGACAGTCTATATACAGTGTATACTGTCCTCCTATATACACAGATCACCCGCTCTGTATACAGTGGCTGTGATCTGCCGGCAGTGACAGTCTATATACAGTGTATACTGTCCTCCTATAATCACAGCTCTCCCACTCTGTATACAGTGGCTGTGATCTGCCGGCAGTGACAGTCTATATACAGTGTATACTGTCCTCCTATATACACAGATCACCCGCTCTGTATACAGTGGCTGTGATCTGCCGGCAGTGACAGTCTATATACAGTGTATACTGTCCTCCTATAATCACAGCTCTCCCGCTCTGTATACAGTGGCTGTGATCTGCCGGCAGTGACAGTCTATATACAGTGTATACTGTCCTCCTATATACACAGCTCTCCCGCTCTGTATACAGTGTCTGTGATCTGCCAGCAGTGACAGTCTATATACAGTGTATACTGTCCTCCTATAATCACAGCTCTCCCGCTCTGTATACAGTGTCTGTGATCTGCCGGCAGTGACAGTCTATATACAGTGTATACTGTCCTCCTATATACACAGCTCTCCCGCTCTGTATACAGTGTCTGTGATCTGCCGGCAGTGACAGTCTATATACAGTGTATACTGTCCTCCTATATACACAGATCACCCGCTCTGTATACAGTGGCTGTGATCTGCCAGCAGTGACAGTCTATATACAGTGTATACTGTCCTCCTATATACACAGCTCTCCTGCTCTGTATACAGTGTCTGTGATCTGCCGGCAGTGACAGTCTATATACAGTGTATACTGTCCTCCTATATACACAGATCACCCGCTCTGTATACAGTGGCTGTGATCTGCCAGCAGTGACAGTCTATATACAGTGTATACTGTCCTCCTATATACACAGCTCTCCCGCTCTGTATACAGTGGCTGTGATCTGCCAGCAGTGACAGTCTATATACAGTGTATACTGTCCTCCTATATACACAGCTCTCCCGCTCTGTATACAGTGCCTGTGATCTGCCGGCAGTGACAGTCTATATACAGTGTATACTGTCCTCCTATATACACAGATCACCCGCTCTGTATACAGTGGCTGTGATCTGCCGGCAGTGACAGTCTATATACAGTGTATACTGTCCTCCTATATACACAGATCACCCGCTCTGTATACAGTGGCTGTGATCTGCCGGCAGTGACAGTCTATATACAGTGTATACTGTCCTCCTATATGCACAGATCACCCGCTCTGTATACAGTGTCTGTGATCTGCCAGCAGTGACAGTCTATATACAGTGTATACTGTCCTCCTATATGCACAGATCACCCGCTCTGTATACAGTGGCTGTGATCTGCCGGCAGTGACAGTCTATATACAGTGTATACTGTCCTCCTATATACACAGATCACCCGCTCTGTATACAGTGTCTGTGATCTGCCGGCAGTGACAGTCTATATACAGTGTATACTGTCCTCCTATATGCACAGATCACCCGCTCTGTATACAGTGGCTGTGATCTGCCGGCAGTGACAGTCTATATACAGTGTATACTGTCCTCCTATATACACAGATCACCCGCTCTGTATACAGTGCCTGTGATCTGCCGGCAGTGACAGTCTATATACAGTGTATACTGTCCTCCTATATACACAGCTCTCCCGCTCTGTATACAGTGTCTGTGATCTGCCGGCAGTGACAGTCTATATACAGTGTATACTGTCCTCCTATATACACAGCTCTCCCGCTCTGTATACAGTGTCTGTGATCTGCCGGCAGTGACAGTCTATATACAGTGTATACTGTCCTCCTATATACACAGCTCTCCCGCTCTGTATACAGTGGCTGTGATCTGCCGGCAGTGACAGTCTATATACAGTGTATACTGTCCTCCTATATACACAGCTCTCCCGCTCTGTATACAGTGCCTGTGATCTGCCGGCAGTGACAGTCTATATACAGTGTATACTGTCCTCCTATAATCACAGCTCTCCCGCTCTGTATACAGTGTCTGTGATCTGCCGGCAGTGACAGTCTATATACAGTGTATACTGTCCTCCTATATACACAGATCACCCACTCTGTATACAGTGGCTGTGATCTGCCGGCAGTGACAGTCTATATACAGTGTATACTGTCCTCCTATATACACAGATCACCCGCTCTGTATACAGTGGCTGTGATCTGCCGGCAGTGACAGTCTATATACAGTGTATACTGTCCTCCTATATACACAGATCACCCGCTCTGTATACAGTGTCTGTGATCTGCCGGCAGTGACAGTCTATATACAGTGTATACTGTCCTCCTATAATCACAGCTCTCCCGCTCTGTATACAGTGGCTGTGATCTGCCGGCAGTGACAGTCTATATACAGTGTATACTGTCCTCCTATATACACAGATCACCCGCTCTGTATACAGTGGCTGTGATCTGCCGGCAGTGACAGTCTATATACAGTGTATACTGTCCTCCTATATACACAGATCACCCGCTCTGTATACAGTGGCTGTGATCTGCCGGCAGTGACAGTCTATATACAGTGTATACTGTCCTCCTATATACACAGATCACCCGCTCTGTATACAGTGGCTGTGATCTGCCGGCAGTGACAGTCTATATACAGTGTATACTGTCCTCCTATAATCACAGATCACCCGCTCTGTATACAGTGGCTGTGATCTGCCGGCAGTGACAGTCTATATACAGTGTATACTGTCCTCCTATAATCACAGCTCTCCCGCTCTGTATACAGTGGCTGTGATCTGCCGGCAGTGACAGTCTATATACAGTGTATACTGTCCTCCTATATACACAGCTCTCCCGCTCTGTATACAGTGGCTGTGATCTGCCGGCAGTGACAGTCTATATACAGTGTATACTGTCCTCCTATATACACAGCTCTCCCGCTCTGTATACAGTGGCTGTGATCTGCCGGCAGTGACAGTCTATATACAGTGTATACTGTCCTCCTATATACACAGATCACCCGCTCTGTATACAGTGGCTGTGATCTGCCGGCAGTGACAGTCTATATACAGTGTATACTGTCCTCCTATAATCACAGCTCTCCCGCTCTGTATACAGTGGCTGTGATCTGCCGGCAGTGACAGTCTATATACAGTGTATACTGTCCTCCTATATACACAGATCACCCGCTCTGTATACAGTGTCTGTGATCTGCCGGCAGTGACAGTCTATATACAGTGTATACTGTCCTCCTATAATCACAGCTCTCCCGCTCTGTATACAGTGGCTGTGATCTGCCAGCAGTGACAGTCTATATACAGTGTATACTGTCCTCCTATATACACAGCTCTCCCGCTCTGTATACAGTGGCTGTGATCTGCCGGCAGTGACAGTCTATATACAGTGTATACTGTCCTCCTATAATCACAGCTCTCCCGCTCTGTATACAGTGGCTGTGATCTGCCGGCAGTGACAGTCTATATACAGTGTATACTGTCCTCCTATATACACAGATCACCCGCTCTGTATACAGTGTCTGTGATCTGCCGGCAGTGACAGTCTATATACAGTGTATACTGTCCACCTATATACACAGCTCTCCCGCTCTGTATACAGTGGCTGTGATCTGCCGGCAGTGACAGTCTATATACAGTGTATACTGTCCTCCTATATACACAGATCACCCGCTCTGTATACAGTGGCTGTGATCTGCCGGCAGTGACAGTCTATATACAGTGTATACTGTCCTCCTATATACACAGATCACCCGCTCTGTATACAGTGGCTGTGATCTGCCGGCAGTGACAGTCTATATACAGTGTATACTGTCCTCCTATAATCACAGCTCTCCCGCTCTGTATACAGTGGCTGTGATCTGCCGGCAGTGACAGTCTATATACAGTGTATACTGTCCTCCTATATACACAGATCACCCGCTCTGTATACAGTGGCTGTGATCTGCCGGCAGTGACAGTCTATATACAGTGTATACTGTCCTCCTATATACACAGATCACCCGCTCTGTATACAGTGGCTGTGATCTGCCGGCAGTGACAGTCTATATACAGTGTATACTGTCCTCCTATAATCACAGCTCTCCCGCTCTGTATACAGTGCCTGTGATCTGCCGGCAGTGACAGTCTATATACAGTGTATACTGTCCTCCTATATACACAGCTCTCCCGCTCTGTATACAGTGGCTGTGATCTGCCAGCAGTGACAGTCTATATACAGTGTATACTGTCCTCCTATATACACAGATCACCCGCTCTGTATACAGTGGCTGTGATCTGCCGGCAGTGACGGGGTTGATGTGGTTTTATCAAGGGAGCTGAAGAATTTCTTCTTTTCCAGAGTTCTCGAAGGGGAACGTAAACAGCTTGTTTCAATTAGATCCATAGCGAGGTGGCAATGAGAAGTCATGTTAATTATTTATGGAATTCCCAAATACTTTCTCCTAAGCAGTTTAGTAGCGAGTGACATTTGTGAGATGTAAGAGAGGATTAAAGGCTCAGCACAGATTTTTTTACACCTTGAATATAAGTTTTCATAGTCATAGAGGTGACACGTTCAGCAGTCAATCTGGTCATAGGTGTATTAGGAGTATTAGGTGTATTAGGAGCGTTAGGTGTATTAGGAGTGTTAGGTGTGTTAGGTGTGTTAGGTGTGTTAGGAGTGTTAGGTGTGTTAGGTGTGTTAGGTGTGTTAGGTGTGTTAGGTGTGTTAGGTGTGTTAGGTGTGTTAGGAGTGTTAGGAGTGTTAGGAGTGTTTGGAGTGTTAGGTGTGTTAGGTGTGTTAGGTGTGTTAGGTGTGTTTGGAGTGTTTGGAGTGTTAGGTGTGTTTGGAGTGTTAGGTGTGTTAGGTGTGTTTGGAGTGTTTGGAGCATTAGGAGTGTTAGGAGTGTTAGGAGTGTTAGGTGTGTTAGGAGTGTTAGGAGTGTTAGGAGTGTTAGGTGCGTTAGGTGTGTTAGGTGCGTTAGGTGCGTTAGGTGCGTTAGGTGCGTTAGGTGCGTTAGGAGCGTTAGGAGTGTTAGGTGTGTTAGGAGTGTTAGGAGTGTTAGGTGTGTTAGGTGTGTTAGGTGCCTTAGGAGCGTTAGGTGTGTTTGGAGTGTTAGGTGTGTTTGGAGCATTAGGAGTGTTAGGTGTGTTTGGAGCGTTAGGAGTGTTTGGAGTGTTTGGAGTGTTAGGAGTGTTAGGAGTGTTAGGTGTGTTAGGTGTGTTAGGTGTATTAGGAGTGTTAGGTGTGTTAGGTGTGTTAGGAGTGTTAGGAGTGTTAGGTGTGTTAGGTGTATTAGGTGTGTTAGGAGTGTTAGGTGTATTAGGTGTGTTAGGTGTATTAGGAGTGTTAGGTGTATTAGAAGTGTTAGGTGTATTAGGAGAGATGTGCACCCTGGATACCTGGAAAAAGGAAGAATTCAGGTCCCTCTGGTGGATGCAGATGCCCCTATTCTGAAGGGACATCTTGTGCAGTTGCCCTGAGCAGGCCCAGACTGGTATATCTGAGACTGACAGCCGCACCTTCCCTGGTGTTCCCAGTACTGTCCAGTGTATCTCTAGAATTCAAACTCCAAAATGAGGGTGACCTCTATATTGGGGCACCCCTTAACAGAGGTTTTCAAATTTTGTAATTAGGAATGCTGCCAGCTATGGGTTTGGTGGATATGTATCTTTGTTTACCTCTTATAGATGGAGTTTTTTTATTCTTATACATTTATCTGGCCATTAATAGTTTTGTAAATCCAGTGTGTAGAAATAAAGGATGAATATAAGTCAGTTGGCTCATTGGAAATTATTAATTTAATCTTTTTTAAATCCTACTCAATTGCCCGGACTGTATTGGAATCACCCATGTCTGTTTTATCCTGTGTTATTTGTCACTCTCTGGTATATGTTGGTGACTGGTCAGTAAGGCTTCTCCTGCTGTGCTATCCCAAATTGTAACAAGTGAAAATTTCCCTGTAGAACGGTCTTATTCCCCACTGTTGGGAAGTGTATTTAGCAGAGATCTTGATGATATCGTTAATTAAGGATACGGTTGGGTCAAGAAGCCAGATGTAACCGGACGTACAGACGATTTGTGTGGTCACATCAGATAAATGATCGTTCTGAGTGCCATCATGGGGAGTAGTGGTGGCATTATGTTCTGCTCCCACAAAGCTTACAGCAGTCAGAGCCATGAACTTGTGTAATCCAATTTCCAGTTACCCTACTGGTACGTTCAGTGGTTCCAACCCAATTTTTGATATTTATGAACCGTGACTTAGGCCAGATAAGTCCTTTGGGGGTACAGGGCGCCTCTCGCATGTATCTTACTTTTCTCTGTCTGCACACATTTATCTTTTATATATGATGTTTCTTGCTCCTATGTACAGTCATCAAGTTCTAGATGCCTTTCTGAGAAATTACTACAAGCAGAGAACATTTTAATGGGCAGAAAATAAATCTTCACTTTTCTCCCAGAAGTTCATGGCTACTTCTTGGAAGAATGTATGAGATAATCTGTGCTGAAAGTACGAGAGATGTCTGACCACAGATGTACTCAGGATGTGGTGACACCATCATTATACTGTATGCATAAAGCAACAACATATACCACAGCGCTGTGCAGTACAGAAATAAGACAACAATACATTGATGGCTGTACGGGGACGTTGGGACAGCTGGTGTCAGAGCTCTGCTAGTTAGATCCAACGTACAATATTTCTTCTACCTTCCCTCAGGACACAGCAGCTCGTTTCCATTAAACAGTAACAACAAGGAAATTCCTTCCTTTTGGTTCTTGTAAAATATACATTTATTATTTTCCACGGATCTGTGGCTTTAAAATCAATGTAAACTTTTTCTCCGACACCTAGAGAGCAGCTTCATTGATCGTCAGGAATGCAGCTAAAGAAACCGCATTGCTCCGACCGTCAATTCTGATTCACTGGGGACGCAAACAAATGATTTCTCTAAGTAGCTATTTAGATTCCAGCTTGTATTGATAATTTTCTTCATGTTTTAACATGCGACTTCCTACGACTTTACTGTATCTCCTGGTAAATGTTCCCTTTATCTGTCTCCACGGGAAGTGGATTTTCTTTTAGTCTGCTTCATTTCAGCCAGTCCCAGGGTATATTTCCATTCTGTGCTGTCCACGGCGAGGTCTATTTCACTGCTCGGACTGTAAGATCCAGACGAGCAGGATTACAGCCAAGACCCCAGATACATTGTCTTTTTATTTGTGTGACACAGAGGTATGTTTATTAAAGAGCTTTTGCAGGTGAAAACCTGTGTTTTTGCTGGTGATAGGGCCCATTATTGCTTTGCCCAATTCATCAAAAGGGTTAAGCACAGTGATAATAGTTATCGATGGTGACAACCCTGCTGGCGGTAAGATTCACCAGCTTTCGCCTATTTAAGTATTGTGGTAGAACGTGTACGGCCGTAATACCTGTCCTTGTTATCTGAGGGTAAAGAGGTTTTGTTTTTTTTTACAGTATAAAGGTTTGTTTTTTTTTAATATTTATAAAACGTTTAAATACATTTTTTAACTTTTTTTCTTTTTTTTTTTAAACTAAATAAAAGTCCTAATATGGACTTTGGTTTCCACTGCCCGAGTGTGATCTTCCAAGCGGTGTCATATCTACCTACACAACTGAGGAAACTGTCCTGGCAGAGCGGTAAGTCTACTCTTAGCGCTCGCTCACAGTGTCACGCAGCCACTCCAGTGGTATTTACTCTCGCCGCTGTGAAAAGCAGCGATAGAAAACCACTCCCATTACTTCTTAATATAAGCGCCTAAGGGGCCTATATATGAAAGTTGTTACATCAAAATCCCCTGAAAATGGCAGTTTTTCGGGGGACAGATGCATATTTTAAGTATTGTTGACATTTATCAATAGGGCATCGCAGCAGATATTGTAGATTTACACTGCTTTTCCTTCTTCTTCGAACTCAAAAGCAGTCACCATAGATGTCTATGAGAACTGCTATTTAGCACAATTTAACAATTTTTGAAAAGCACAGAGGACTGTGGTAGAGGGATCTGTGGGGGGAGCACTGCGGTAGAGGGATCTGTGGGGAGTGCACTGCGGTAGAGGGATCTGTGGGGAGAGCACTGCGGTAGAAGGATCTGTGGGGAGAGCACTGCGGTAGAGGGATCTGTGGGGAGAGCACTGCGGTAGAGGGATCTGTTGGAGAGCACTGCGGTAGAGGGATCTGTGGGGAGAGCACTGCGGTAGAGGGATCTGTGGGGAGAGCACTGCGGTAGAGGGATCTGTGGGGAGAGCACTGCGGTAGAGGGATCTGTGGGGAGAGCACTGCGGTAGAGGGATCTGTGGGGAGAGCACTGCGGTAGAGGGATCTGTGGGGAGAGCACTGCGTAGAGGGATCTGTGGGGAGAGCTTTGAGTAGAGGGATCTATGGGGAAAGCACTGCGGTAGAAGGATCTGTGTGGAGAGCACTGCGGTAGAGGGATCCGTGGGGAGAGCTTTGCGTAGAGGGATCTGTGGGGCCAGCACTGCGGTAGAGGGATCTATGGGGAGAGCTTTGCGTAGAGGGATCTGTGGGGCCAGCACTGCGGTAGAGGGATCTGTGGGGGGAGCACTGCGGTAGAGGGATCTGTGGGGCCAGCACTGCGGTAGAGGGATCTGTGGGGGGAGCACTGCGGTAGAGGGATCTTCGGATCCCTCGCTGCAACTAACCTGCTCTCCCCTCCGGTCCTGATAAGCACTATAAGGAAATAGGAGACGGGTCTTCAAAAGGAATAGCAGTTTTTTTTTATAACTGCTATTCCTAGTGAAGATTTTCAATAAATATTCACAATATGTCAGTCCTTATCTTTGCCCCTCTAAGTGCAGCCCACAGCCCTTGAAGATCCTCAGAAAATATCTTGGTTTTTGCATTTTGTGCAGAAACGTGCGCTTTACTGCAGACTCCCCACAACACAGCATCCTGTATAGATATCTGGCAAGTAATAGTCAGCCGGGTACAGAGCCACCACAGCCAATACTGACACTTTCTTGCTAATAAATATAGGGCAATTTTTTTAGGGATTATCATTTGTCAGATAAAGAAGTCTGCAGTAACGGCCAGCATCCCTCCTATCTAGTCTATAATATTATACATTGCTGCTGGATATTTAAATCCTAAAATATGATGGATTCCAAAGTCGGATTTTATTCAGTGTTTTATCACCGACCCAGAGCTGCTGCGAGCCAATCAAACTGTCACCCTCCAGTGAGTCATCATCCAGCAGACCTATCGGACATGGCATTTTAATCTCTTAAAGAAAGTCATTATAGTAACTCTACTCCCCGCTCCCCTCCATCATCTCTGTCCCCTCTACTGCGGCCCTGCAGACATGAACTAATATTGTTAAACGGGTTAATCCCGGCTGATGACTGTCGATCCCGAAGAGATAAAACATTTACATCCTAAACTTAAAACCTTTCTCCTGAGCTAGAGGTTTAATGTGCGCACACGACGACAACAAAATTGCATCTTCCTTCGCTTTTCTCTTTCCATTTAGACATAAAAGGCTTCCCAGAGTCATTTCATGTTTCAGTCGTCTCAATCCCAAAGCAAAATCAAAACCAAAAAAACCACCACAGAGATATCTGGAATAAAACTCTCATCCATTAACTGTCTGCTCCTCGGGAAGCGATATATGACCCATTTATGGGAGCGAGCGCATCAGATATATAACGCATTCTACGGATTTATATGTTTATTCATATTTTCTCCTCTGAATGGTTCCTGTAAAAAGTCACACACAGACATAACACAAATTGGATTTCTATGCAATTTGTAAAGAAGAATGCTAACCGTCAGTAAATTTACATCTGTCAGCAAGATAAAATTGGACAGTGAAAATCAGGGTTTGATTGTGTAGGGTTATTATCTATTTAAAGTCCTGAATCCCCAACTTGTTGTACAGTAACAGGTGCTAGGTGTCAGTAACTGTTTATAATGTTCAGTACAGTATATTGAAGTGCTGTCATGTATACAGCATTTGGAATGTAACCCACAGCGTGATTCAGTAAGAGGCTGCCAGGTCGTGCTGGGTCCTGTAGTTCCTCTACATGATATAATATAGATATAGAATGGATTATATGTGAATATGAAAAGTGTTGTGTGGACCCCGAGCTGTACTGTCTCACAGCAGCTAAATCTGCAAACCAAAATATGCAACGTTTCCCGCAGGGGCCCCGTAAGTGGCTGACGAATAAGGAACATTATTTCCCTCTGTGAAATAAGCTCAAATGTCGCAGCCTTTTTAAAAATCTATGTTTATTTAATCATAAACTTTCCAGCCATCAGTCAGAGCGCGGGTGAGAGGCTGAAGGGGTGCGGCGAGCGTCTGGAGACGCGTATTATATACTCACCTCATTTCACCACCACCTGGCTGATCATCTTATCTCCTGAGTTTCCTGTACACAGCTGCTGTCATTTCTGATTTGTATTCTCACCCCTGCTCAATTCAGAAGATTAACATTATTATTAGATGCTGAAGAATTTATTAACCCTATCCAATGCGGGCTCTTCTCTGCAATATGCTTTTTGCAATAGGTATTTATCTTTGGACAATATATGTGTGGTGATGTAAAGCTGGCGCTATATAAATAAATGTTGATGATGATGACGACTTACTGAATAAGATAATGTCAGGAGACTGTGCAGGAGATTTGAGGTTGGTGGGGTGCAGAGGCCTCAGAATCCTTAGTCTTTGTAAAAACTATATACATTTTACTGAGGTATACATGCTAAATACTCATTCTTGTGTAGCAATAAATTGTGTTGTGTCTTATGGTCCAGATATGACCAATCAACTGCTGCTTCCGTCGTTACGGACACGTGGGCATTCCAGAAGGTTAAGGCAGAATCGTCGCCTGCTCCTGCCCTTTTCTGCACCTTGTCTCTGGTGGCGATATCTGACCGGATGCAGTAGAGGAGCAGGGAGGTGACATCAGCTTTAGTGGATGGGAATGGGATCTCCTATTTTGGTTGAGCTCTTTTACTCATCTCCGGCAAAAAAAAAATCTTGCAGAAGATAGGGCTATGTCCAGCCCTGTGTCTGGTCCTGAGAGGGATTCAGGCACCTGATATAACCCCTTTCCTATGGTACAGTTCTACCAGTCACAATCTGAACTTTGTTGACATTTCCTGATAGCAAAAAAGACCTTACTGCAGCTTAATTATCTCATGGACGTGTCTCTTGATCTTTTTTCATAGGTTTGTTGTATAAAAATGATGCAGATCTTAGTGGTTAGATTATACTTTTATTTAGATATTCTCAGGTAATAGTATAAAGCCAGACACAGCTGAAAGAAATGATACACACATGAAGATATCAGTGATACTGTAGCAATCTCTGGCTGTTTGACTCTTGTACAGAAACAGTTTTGGACGTAAATAGTGGGGGAGACATTAAGTAATATTCCTCACACAGCAGCCCGTGCCTCCGCCTAAGTACAAATAGTCAAAGAAAATTTAAATAGGAGCTTCTTAAGCCCATCCTTTCCATCCCAGCCCTCACATCCTGCATTCCTGCTCTTATAAAGGCATCGAGAAGGATGCCTAATTGGGAGTGCCCGTGCCCTGTGAGGAGAGTCACCCCATATGCTGGCTGGGGAACTGCCACATATCTTGACGCCTCTGATTGTACTTTGACGGCAGCTGGATTCTAATCAACGTGCGTCATTTTGACGAGGGAAAAGAAGTCAAAACAGCTGCTGTCGCAGACTCGTCAGCAGCTGCCAGGCTATAAAAATCCATAGGCAGACCCCCCTCCTTATGCAGACCCTCACATTTCTCTTAGTCCCTGTGAGGTAATGTGTGTCAATGGATTTCTTGACCTTTTCGTGGATTCGGTTTTAACACCATTTAGTGTATTATTGTTAATTTTTTTTTTTTTTCTTTTGCCCATTAAAGTCACTCATCCAAAACCAGCCACCCGGTATTTGAGCCGAGTGGCTGTATGATTCCCATATCACATTGCCACCTGTGGTCAGGAGGTGAACAGGCTGATAGCAGTCATCCTCATACCGCGTATGTCGGAGGTAGCTTCTTGGTTGCATGCCCTCCCTGTCTAACGTTATACGCTCCCATTGGAGATTATCCGAGCGCCAGCTGTGGCACTTGCCACTACAGTGGCTAAAGTTGAATCATTACCTGTTAAAAGTAACAAAAATCATAACATCTTTATGGCTCCATCTCTGACAGCTCTCTCTGCAAAGTAGTGGCGCGTCTGTTCCTGTGACCCACTGTCTGAGAGAGATGCCAGTACGTCACATTACAAATCCAAATGAAAGGGTCAGAGAACCATAACTGTCGCACTTTAACATAGGGACCAGCATCTAGTAGATATAATATGAATGCCTACATATGGGAACATTTTAAGTCTTTTACTGATGGAGTCCTTAATTTGCAATACTACTGATTACTGTTTTAGAGAAAAGAGATGTTGAAAATTCTGGGCATGTGGTTTACCTGATAATCTGTACAAATAATGTCACAAGGGTACTGGCCCCATACCATGGCTGTTGGTCATCTTCTTCCTCTGTACTGTGGCCGTTGGTCATCTTCTTCCTCTGTACTGTGGCCGTTGGTCATCATCTTCCTCTGTACTGTGGCCATTGGTCATCTTCTTCCTCTGTACTGTGGCCGTTGGTCATCTTCTTCCTCTGTACTGTGGCCGTTGGTCATCTTCTTCCTCTGTACTGTGGCCGTTGGTCATCTTCTTCCTCTGTACTGTGGCCGTTGGTCATCATCTTCCTCTGTACTGTGGTTGTTGGTCATTTTCTTCCTCTCTACTGTGACTTTTGGACATCTTCTTCCTCCATATTGCCACTGTTTAATGTTGTTTCCTCCAAAGTTAGATGCCTCCCTCCTCTCTACATTGACTGTTGGTTGTCATCTTCTGTTCTGTGACTGTTGGATGCTTTCATTGTCTGTACTGTGACTGTTATATGTGTCATTGTTGATTTATGTACAGTGAATGTTTGCTCAGTTGGATGTATTAGGTGGGAATGTGCTCAGTAAGCTGCAGATCTCAAAAGTGGGAATTCCAAGGTAAAATGTAGAGTGAAATGGGAACTATCAAGGTGCAAATTCAGGGCTTTCATGGCTGCCATGAAATCTGCATTATCTGCATAACTTACATATATTACACACACACATGGGAGGAATATATCAATCCTACCTTGGCCTTCAAACTATATCATAAAATAAATAGTTGGCTCTATCACTGGTGGTAAATTGTCTCTATACCTGGTGGGCATCAGTGGTATTGCAGTGCCATATTTTGGACAATATTTCTTGCTTTACTGGAATCGCTCCTATTCACATAATATTATGTAGATTTACCGTTTGTCTTCTTCACATGGGCCTGAAGATATTGTTGAGTTTATGATCCAGATTGTAAAAGAATGTGACACATTTCCCTACTTGTGCGTTTTGTCAAATGTGCATGATTGTGAACAACTGTCTGATTCAATTCACAAAACAGAATTGGTACAAGGTTAATCACCCCCAATACACTCCAAACTTATGCATTTGTATCACCCTACACAGCCCCTACAAATTGTAATACTGATTACATGACTGGGCTATCTTTAAATGGCTTATACTGTCAATCAACCCCCCCCCCCCCCTCCCTCCCTCACATCTCCAGCCACATCTCTACCTACACTCCTCACTGCCCCCTCCGCTCTGCTGGTGACCGCCGCCTCACTACTTCACTGATCACCTCTTCCCATTTCCGCCTCGAGGACTTTGCCCAGGCTGCTCCCCAGCTGTGGAATGTTCTTCCACTCTCCATCAGGTTAGCCTCTGCTCTCAAAGACTTCAAATGTGACTTCAAGACTCATTTCTTTATTCGAGTCTATCAGTCCTCCTCCTAACTCCCTTGCCCCAGCTTTCTCTCCCAGTCGGTACCACTCTATAGGTGTCCACCCCTTTCCTTTAGGATGAAAGCTCTTACGAGCAGGGTCCTCTTTCCTTGTGATCCCCTTCTAGTATTCCATCACCCTCTGTATCTCTTGGCTGCTTCCTACTTCCTTAAGTTTAGGCCTATTTCTCATTGATTACTATGCTCACTCTCACTCAGAGCTGTAACTAGGGTGGTGCGGGTGGTGCCGTCGCCCAGTGCGCAAGCCCAAGGGGGCGCAGCAGCCGCCCGCTACCTGCCACTGTAGGAGAGAGAGAGAGAGACAAGAATTTCTTCAGCCTTTGTGTTTCGAAGTTAATTCACCTCCGCCGACCGGCTGTCATGTGACTCCTCCAGGAGTCATTTGTCGAAGTGAACCTCATCTTGCAGCTGTGACACCTTCAGCCTTTAACTTCCACAGTGGAACGAATGTGCGTTCCAAATGCCGAACTTCCTGTGTGTTCCACTGCGGAAGTTAAAGCCTGAAGGTGTCACAGCTGCAAGATGAGGTTCCCTTCGACAAATGACTCCTGAAGGAGTCACATGACAGCTGGTCGGCGGAGGTGCTCTCTGTTACGGAGATGAAGGTTGTCAGCAATCTGGTAAGAATAAGCAGGCCAAACAGGTCACTCAGTGCAAGCACTAGAGGAGGGCGGATCTATGCCTGCAAATGCAGTCACCATCTGACCAAATTTTCCAGCTATCTTGGTCAATATCTGAAAGATAAATTGACAGTTTTTTGGATCTTACTATGTATACTGCAATTTGTGGACAATCAGGTCTAAAATTAGCCAATTGTCCAGCTAAATTGCAGCCTGTATTGACACCTTAAAGCCAGAACTGTATTTGTGTTATAGCAATTATAACAAGTCCCTGTAACAAATAAAGAATGGAACAGCGCTTACAGTCATCCTATTTATCCCCCACTAACTAACTTTTTTTTCTTATTAAATTCAGGAAGACTCTTATTAAGTAGCTACTTCATTATGTGCCCCTATCCTGCCCATGTTAATGAGTGCTCATTAATGACAACATTCTCAACAATGCTATTTAAAATAGGTAGAGAGATATTAATGTATATTATATGTGTGAGATTCAGAGGGAGCATAGTTAAGACATTAGATTTAAGTGACTTTAACAAGACATTAAAGTGAGCTCAAGAGTGCATAAGGAATCAAAACACTGTTGGGGATTTCGTGCATAGCAACGTCAAACATGTATCCAGAATAGGCCAGATCTCCATCCAACCGCGTATATGATGGAACAAGCTATACAAAGTACAGGTAGTGGCAGCAATAACTAATATCAGGGATGGATAAGACAAGTTTACATGTTATCTGACATTTCCCCAGTGAAGAGATGTAAATCAGTGATACAGACAGCAGATAATAGCTGGAGGGGAATGAGGCGGTGGTCACCTGTGAGACCCCTTGTACCTCACCTTACAGAGGAGCTTCTTCTTCTCCTCCATCCTTTTGTGTTCATGTTTGGGGTCCGCAGACATGTAACAGAATTCTTTCAGTAAAGTGCTAGCCACACCCCCACATTAGGTTGGCCACTCCCACTTAGATGGGGGGCGCCGGTGCCCTATCTCGCCCAGGGCACTAAAATGTCTAGTTACGGCACTGCTCTCACTCACTGTTCCTCATATAATTTGTTCTACATAACCATGTTACCTGTATTTATATTCATTCAGTACGTCTGGTCATTTTGTTCTTCATGTATCGTGTTGTGTCATGGATCCCTGGTTTTTGTGTATATGTCATGTACGGCGCTGCAGACGCTTTGTGGCGCCTTATGACTAAAAGATAATAATAATAATGATAATATTCCATTCCTCTAGATAAAGATTTAGTGACCATTTAGTTCCGACAGTGGTCACTAACAACTATCAACAATACACCTGAGTTAACCTCCTTCATATAACTTCCTCCCACTCCCAGCTCCAAGACTTCTCTTGCGCTGCACCCCACTTATGGAATTCATTACCTCACCCTACCAGAATCTTCCCCCAACCTACACTCCTTCAAACACTGAAAAACGCACCTCTTGATGGTTGTCTACCCTGCCCCATCCTAGGCTTCCCTCTACCTCCACCATCTACCACATCCACCCATGTCCCAATGCTCCTACTCTCTCTCATTACCTCTCCCTCTAGAATGTAAGCTCTCCGGACAGTATCCTCTCTACCCTATGTCTCCTGTTCATCTACCGCATACATCCCTCATGTCTTGTCATGAGTTAGCTGTTTGTTTACTGACACGCATGGAATTCATATCTCTTTCGGTGCTAATTGTAATTGTAACTATTTATGTTTGTGTTATGATGCTTAATTGTATACATGTATCTGTTATGTTTATTGTATTCATGAATAACATATCTCTATGATGATTGTCCCGCGTCCTACAAATAAATGATAACCCTGAATCTGTAGAAACTTAGAAAAACATCATTTCTATCAGGAGATCCTGAAACCTGGAATGACATTTAAAATCTTTAGTTAGAGGCATCATAACGTGCTGTATACTGTACTCTGACTGGACAATAACCTTCGGATAATTAGTACTTAATAAGGCTTAGCGGGGTACGCCTCTCTAATGCTGCGCTGAGTGCAGAGAGCAGTAAAAGGAATAATCATATACAGGTTTGTTTCTTTTCTGCTTGTAAATCACTGAACTTGGTGTATTTTTTTCAGCTCATTTCGTCAGTAATGTATGCAAAACAACATGAAGAGAAGTGAATTAATATAGGCAATATGCAAAGTCATTTGCAACAGCTTCAGAGCGAATCTGGAATGCAAATAGAGACTTTTACAATAGGCTGGGGAGAGGGATCTGGGTTCTGCTGGGACAAAAACAGATCTGGGTCCAGAATTAAGCAAATATTGATCATGATCACAATGGTCAATAGATTGTAGATCTGGCAATAAATCTGTGGTGGGATCCACTAACCCCCCCCCCAACTTTAGTTACTTTATATAAAAGAAAATACATTTACAGTGGGTCGAGTGTTGGTGGGTGGGTATTTCAATGCCATCCTGGATCTTAAATTAGACCGTTCGCAACCTATTATGCATACCAGCTAAGTTGTCTGTGAAAGTTATAAATTGCAGTCCTTGAACTCTCAGAACAACTTATATGACTCTTGGTGTGTCCTGTGTTCCAGTGATAGAACCTATACACATTATTCTGTCTCACACGGAACCTACTTCTAATAGACCCTTTCACTACTCACTGGTCTCAGTCGAGACCTCCCCTGTCTCCTGGTCTGACCATTCTGCCATTTCTTTACTGCTAGATGTTCTGCCTTCCTTCACCCTGCTGCATCGATAGTGGAGCCTGAATAACCATTTGTTTTTAACAAGAAGACAACATTCCGAAAATGTGTTAAGCCCTTACAGACTTCATGTTGATATCACCCCTACGATTCGCTGGTAAGCTCACAAGGCCACCTTTAGAGGACAGCTGATCAGTTTAACCTCCCCCGAAAGGAAACCCTTTACTACTTTAGTTAAGGAGGCCAAAATTCAGACCCTTACTACCCCCCATCAAACATTTCCAAAATGTAAAAACATATATTAGGATTCTTGTTCTCTGATGAATTGCTTGCCTCCAAAGCGGCCAAGACTTTCCAGTGGTCACAGAACAAGCACACTCATAAATGGATCATTTCAATTAAAGACTCATCCCAACGTCCTTTATATGACCAACAAACAATTGCAGATAGGTTTCGGATCTATTGCACTTTACTGTATGTCCTTCAGTCCCCTTTGGTGGAAGCTTCACCATAACAATGTAGTGGATTTCCTACAAACGTGCGCTTTGCCCACCTTACTGATACCAAGTCAACCGCTTTAAATGAGGACATTGCTGAGGAAGAATTTTCCCAGACAATTCACTTAGGAATTCTGCTGCCCTATGTTACAAAAAAAATAGCATCTACTCTAATGCCTATGCTTCACTGCCTGTTTAATGCTATCTTAAGTGGCAGGAAATATGAAAGGGACACCACCAGAGCGGATATCATAGTCTTTCCCAAGAATGGACGTGATCTAGCCTCTGTGATAGCTATCGACTTACATCACTTTTGAATGTTGACCTGAAATTGTTTGCTAAACTACTGGCAAATAGACTTTGGGTCAAACCCCCGACCAAGTGGACTTAATCCCTAGCCACCAAACAGCGGACAATACGAGATGGGCGATAGACATGTTCTCTAAAGTTAACAAACGCCATACCACCGTACTTGTGGTGTCTAATGATACTAAATATGCCTTTGAGAGGGTTTCCTGGTCCTTTATGAGACATACTCTCAAAGAAATGGGCTTTTAAGGTTGATCTTTATGCAGAGTTGCTATATTATACTATAATTCTTCTGCTGTCGTTCTTGCAATTTCTCTCCCTATTGAGAATGGCACCAAA
>NC_134412.1:3665034-3767292 GCF_038048845.1 Mixophyes fleayi
TCTATTTACTATTTAGAGAAAAGCCATGGAGGCAACTGTGAGACAGGCTGAGAGGTCTGGATAATGACGACTCTAAGAGTAGAAGGTCTGCGTGATAATGGTCCTAGGGGGAGAGATTGAAATGTTGAATCTGGGGGAGGATTAATGTCAAGTCTGATAATTCTAAATCTGGGGGGTGTCGTAGTGAGAATGGGGGCAAGTGCATGTTATGGGAGAGGGCTGTATGATACCAACGTATCGGATTCTCCCAGTGTGACAGGGTGAACCACCTATGCCACCCCGTCTGTTGTTGCTGAGAACTGGCTGGGCTTACTTTGCCACCGTTCCCTTTCGTTATCCCAATTGCGCCCTCTAACAGCAGTAGGAGGGGCTTAAGCTGCTGCCACCACTGGACCCCTTACTGGCATCCAGAACCGGGTTCCGTTCTGGGTAACTGTCACTGCTAGACTACCCCCTTGCTGTTACACATGGGCTGGTACTCCTGACATCTTGCCTTTAGATAAGGGCTGCTGTGGATGGATCCCCTATAACACTGGCCAGAGCTGCTGGGTAACGGGCAGAGCGGTGGTACCGGAAAGCTGGGTCCAAACCTCAGAATAGCCAGGAATGGATTAGAATTGGGTCTAATCTGTAGGTCACAGGAATTACAGCATGGAGAAGTTTTCAAGCAGGTCTATGAAGCATCAGCTGAAGCAGTCCTAACAAGGATAGTTCACACGCAGGTCTGTGGTACTAGGGATCTTTCCAGAAGTGTAGATGCTACAAGAGTGATACATTCAGTACAAACCAGTGCTGTTTTATACAGTTTTGGACACAGCCTCACAGGGTAAGCCAGCCCCCTGAAGTCGGAGTTAATTTTAGTAACAGGATGCAATATGTTTACCCAAACATGGATTTAAATGCAATTTATATTTAACAAAATTTACACTTTTCTGTGATATCCTGAATCTCATCGATTGGAGACTTCCTTTCACTTTAACCAGGATAGAGGCAACGGCTCCCTCCCGTGCATTAAAGTGTTGGTCACTCACATTGAATAGACTTATTTACCATTTCCTGCTATCCGCAAAACAGACTCCCTCCTCACATATGCCTAATTGGAGATTTCCTCTAGCAAAGTTACAAAATCCCAAACAAAATATTTCCTCTACCAAAATACACAAAAGAGTTCCTCAACAAATGCTTATTGCATCAGAAATGAATACCTCCAAAATAAATGCCATTCCTCTACAGTGTCACACGATATAGTAAAAATCAGTACATTGCAATGATGTAAATAAGAGCCCTGCGCTATTTCCTTTAAATGAATTTTATACCATAAGTTATTTATAAGTGACCCAGTCCCAGCCAGTGAGTCTGGTGAGAGTGCTATGTAATAGTGAATCTGATGAGAGAGGGCTGTATATATTAGTGAATTTAGGGACAGAGGGTTATATAGTATTAAGGCTAGGGTAGTAATGGTGAATTTGGGGGTTAGAAAAATTCTGGAGGAGAGGTCAGAGTAATGGTGAATCTGATGGGATTGGGCTGTATAATAATGAATACAGAGAGATCTGTGGTGAATCCGGAGGGAGAGAACTGTATCATAGTGAATCTGGGAGGAAAGCTCGTGTAATGGTGAATCTGTTGGGAGAGGGACACATAATAGTGAAACTGGGATAGGTCATAAAATATATTTAATATCTGTTAATGTTTCTTGTCCTCATCCTATTCTCTCCTGTTTTATAGCCTTGAAATATACGTTTCCTGTGTTTCAGTAAACACCTGCAGACATTTCTCCCAACCTTGCAGCCAGTCCTGATATGGGTCCTACCTGCGCCCACACCAGTATAAGTGGCAAATCTTGCTAATAACACAATCAGAGATCTTATTTTGTTTCAGGAACAAAGTCTCACCATTGGTAAACAAGCTGCTGAAGCAGTTTGGGGGAAATCACAAAAGGTCATCGTTTAAAAAGGAATCTATAAAAGGTTTTACATAAGTGCTTCTGCAAAGTAAGATTCTATTGGAAAATGCCAAACGGAAATGTCCGCCTGATGCTAAGAAGGGAAGAAAAAAGAAACAAACTTAATTCTGCATCCATTAGGCTGTCTCTGGTTTAACCTTTCTGGCACCACCGGAGCTCGCCGCACGTTGCGATGTCAAGCCTCTGCTGGCCTGCTTCAGCAAGGAAGGGGTTAAAAGCCGGCTGCTCGGCTCATTATCTAAATGTGGCTGGACTGCTGCCATCGCAGCTTTTAAGTAACATCATATATCACAGTAATTGGTGTGAAAGTATAGAAATGACCGATTATGTCTCAGTGACTCATTCCGTCCCCCACCTTATTCTTCATCACCTGATGAGAATTTGTCTTTAGCATTTGTAGAAGCAGATGTGCTCGGAGCGCGAGTGGCGACTGGCGCGGTGGTGGGAGTTACCGCTTGGTAATGGAGTGCTCCTGTACCATAATTGAGACCCATAATTCAAGCCCTTTGGCTTTATCATTACATGGCAGATGACATCCTAAATTCATTTCCACGGCCTATGCAACGATTATGCAGCGTGATTTGTGATATAATGAAAAACGCAGCGTTGAGCTGAGTTACGGGTCTCAATTATGCAGAATGAGACAGGCAGACAGCTGACTGGGTTTGTTTTATTGGGCCTTCATGGGTAGGCTTTGTTCAACGGTCCAGTCTCCTTGATGTAGGAGGCTTTAAAAATAATGCCGTAAATAAATATATAATCTTGCATGTAATGTGTATTTATAGCCATATTCTCACTTTTCCACCTACAGAAGAAATTGAGATGCATTTTGCTTCACAGATTTTCATTTCCTTGATCTGTTTTCCTTCTCATCTACTTTTAAACCTCATTACAAAGTTGTCTCTTAGCCGAAGTGTTTGAACTTTGTAAAGTCACGTGTTCAACTGAAGGCGGAAGGTCTTTACCGTGCCAATTGCAGCTGTTATATGAAGCGCAAAGTGGTTCTGTAGTGGCGGTCATTGTTGTGGGTTGAACTAATAGTCAGCCCATCAGATCGCTATGAGCTAGTGACCTTTGTACGTCCCTAGTGAACCGATAGGCCGCATTCTTATTAATCTTTATTACGCTCACATAGTGACTGCCTCTGCTACACTTTAATGCACTGTGAGTTCTTCAGCGTAATCTGAGTATACAAGCAGATTACAAAACAAATATTTCACCTCTCACCAGACGCGGGACATGCACGAAGGATGGTCCTGATGTTCTGCATGTGGCCAGCGCAGAACTGTTTTGAAAGTGGCACTTTTTGAAGTCAACTATGTTTGTAGAATATGTTCTACTCCTTTCAGGTAATACTCTTTTATCTTGTGCGTTTTTTGCTGTCTGACAAGTATAACACGTTCTTGAATATTTATAAGACATGTATTTCCTGGTGATATCAAAGTTTTATGGAATGGAAAGTAGTGATTCAGCTGTTTGGTGCCGTGGCGGCCTGTCAACGATTCATCACACTTCACGTTACATCTACATTCATGCATATTAAAGAGCATTCCTAGAGAAGATTCAGGGCAAGAACTCGGTCTTGCTGAGGGCACGATAACCTTGTGAGGTCCTCTACTTGAAATATTACCTGTGGTGTGTAGCTCAAGTGCAGAGTTTTACCATGTGGCCAATCTCAGAGGCTGGAACATATAATGGATTGGTTGGCACTAAGAGGAGCCTACGTTCTCCTGGGGTTACATTCAGGACATATTAGAATCAGCCCAGATGGTGAATATAATTATTGACTTAAAGATGGATGGAGCCTCCATTTAGGGTGACTGTTTATTACAGATTAAGTTATCTTGTCTTTATCCTTTTTATTGTTGAGCACATGATTACTTTCTGTGTGGTTTTAAGTAATTCAGTCTCTAGACAAATCTTTGTAATGACCTTTATTTATATATTTTTGCAATGTAAAAATCCCTGTTTTGAACTTTTCTGTATAATGTATCCCTCGCATTCCCTAAATGTAGTCAGAACTGAATGTTATATAGTAGAATAAAGTCTAATAACCACCACACAGAGGTGGATTCTGTTGCTCAGCCCAAGACAAATTCGTGAGACATGTAGGTCTCAGAGTTAGACGACATCCCGCCATTCAGCTGTCAGGCCGGTTACTGGGGTCTGTTCCGGAAATCACTGTGGCCTATTGGTGTGGTCATAAGATAATGATCTGATCGATTTTTCAGGCTATTATCAGTATTTGTCCATGTTGGGCTATGATCAGCATCCAGTTGATTGATGTCGCTGGCAATATCAACTTGGTAGAAAAAGGAAGGGTGCAGTTGAGGGACTTGGCACTCTTTAAAGTTATACCATCTGCATCATCTTTGTATGGAACCAATTTCTCATACATACTTGTCAGGGTTTCTTATTAAACTTTTACACAATCTAAGGCCTTCGGTACTAAGTATGCTGAGAAATCATAGTGTATATGGACATTGCAAAACTTATATTGCTTTCTCTAAAATAATTAGACCTGTTACTATTTGCAAATCTTCAAAACTGTTCTGTGAAATATTTGACTCATTCATGAAATGTGGCGTTCCCTGGCGGAACTTGGCCTTAAGTGTGACCGCAGAATGAATTCACTGTCGTCCCAGCTCTATTCATAGACTATAAATTCCGTGAAATACGACTTACAGTACAGATTGATGTTCTGCAGAATAGCAAAGCAAAGGCAGCACCACTCAAACATTGCATGGACGGAGTTATGGAAACTGCCTGTTCTGCCGCAAAACTCGAAATTTACCGCAATTTGGGTAGTCTCTATGGTAGAGGGTTCCAGTAGATGGATGACACATTTTTAGCAGACGATATTAGTTATGGACTCCCACCCCCTCATCAGCGGACATACCGATGTTCTGCCCAGCAGTGAAGGTGTTACTCGGCCGTCATACCGAGCATCGCAATATAAGACATAAACATTACAACCTTAACTGTCAGGAAGCTTTAATAACCTTCATTTTCATCCACCCTGATCTCCGAGCTTTCTTCACTGTCTACCTTGCCCGTGATTTATTCAAAGTGACAATTTTTAAGGCCTCTCGCCGTTGTCTCTGAGCAGGGAATTAATTCCTGCTGGAAAGCTAAGTAAATGCAGAAGACGCGGTGCTGCAAATCTCGATCTGATACCTGATAAAGATAAATGTCAGCGCGGGAGAGAGTGCTCCGGAGGGCTGCACGGGACTGGCTGTGTGCTGCGAGAGGCTCTGCAGGAGTGGAGAGATTGGAACATTTAATAAACCTTTGGCACACTCCTAGAAAAGCATAAATCACCGCGGCTGATAAACCGGAATACAATTATTTAAAAAGGAAATGAGTAATGACTGATCATAGAGCACAATGAGAGTACTTTATACCGGCGTCGGGTCTGCTCGGGTCTTAGCAGAAACAAACTGTCCTTGTACCTTGATCAGTGACTGGAAGGGTCTGCAGCCAGCCTCAATCATGCACAATTACAGCCTGCATTTTAATCAGCTTCAGGTACTGCTGGGTCTCACAAAAGCCCTGGAAAAGGGCAGCTGAGGTGCCAAGGGACAGCCCCCGCCCTGGTTGCTTCTATTATTAGGGACCAGGACATTTTACCATTTATAAATAAAACTTGGAAGGTTGGAGCTCTGCAGTAAATAGATGTCATTTAATTTATTGCCTGGTTCGATTTTACCTTTCAGAATTAATATTTTACCCATTGATGCATTTCGTTGTGGAAATAGAAATATTTATTTTACTTCTCTTGCCTGCAGTGACATTTCGGTATCAGAGCATTAACTTAATGCACCGACAAAGCAAGTACAGTGTCTCAACGCTGAAAATAGTATGATTTTTTTTTTTCCAACAGCCATAAAGTGAGGTTGCAAAGTAACATTGGTTCATTCATAGGAAAGCGAACCCAGCTACTGCTGTGGTAACCGTTACAATTATTGACATTGGAGTTCTCCCCAGGACCTATTTCCCGGGTGCTCCACCCCGCTCCTGTAGGCACTGTGTGAGCACTGCAGCCAGCAGAGTGTTTTACACCACTTACCACTAGTCTGACCTAATAATAAATAGGTGTGCCCAGTCCAGCCAGCAAGTGGGCAATAACCGCTAAACTCTTTATAAATAATATAAGTGTTAGCAATTGTTAGGAGCCGCCACGGGCACCGCGACTCGTCTCATGCCCCACTGGGCATCCCGGCCGTCTCCTTGACGACCGGGACGTCACTTCCGCCAGTTGGTCCGACCGTTGCCAAGGCAACGGCCGGACGCCGATTCCATGCACAGCGCGCCCCGGCAAATAGGACAGCCAGGGGCAGGCGCTGAATTATCCTCAGCCTGTGGGCTGATTAATGTGTCCCTCATTTAATTAGTTCTGGCATGTGTATTGTTACAGGGCTTAGCCCTGATTGGTTGCTCTGTGTATTTAAGGCAGGGAGGGCTTAGCCTCCCTGTCGGTTATAGCGCTTCTGACCCAGTTTTGCTGACCTGCTCCTGTTTGATTATACCCTGTCCTGTGGATACTCTGTTGGATTCTCTGCGTATGACCCCTGCCTGGACTTTGCCTGTTTGCTTGTGACCCTGACCCTTTGACCTGTACCTTGGACTCTGCTACTTTGCCTGTGACCCCGAGCTTTGGCGTGTTTACTCAGCTTGCCTGTGAGCCTTGACCTCGGCTACCGTCTGACTAACTGCTGCTTTCTACCCAGTCTCCTAGCCTGCCGCTACGGGCCTGCATTACCAACCCACACTACACCTGAAGTTAAGTCCTGGGGGCATCCGAGTACCGGTGAGCACATCACTCTCTAAGGGAAAGGCGGCTGCTATAGGTGTAAGACCTCCGCCATCTAGTTCTGTGGGTTGGTGATCAGACCAGCAGCTTAACAGCAATAACCTCCAACATATTTAATTATCGTCTGTAATATGTGCTCAGTAACACACTCTGCAGTAGTAGTAACGCGGAGTAGTAATGCGCTACCAGTAGCAATGATGGCCGGTGATATGGTGCCCAGTTAGAGTAACTGTTACATACCGTAATTTTTCTGTTACAATTTAGAAGATGCAGAAATTTGCTCCATAAAGGCTGTGCTGCATAGACTGATCCGTATAGGCTGTGCTGCATAGGTTGTTCTGCATAGACTGCTCCGTATAGGCTGATCCGTATAGGCTGTGCTGCATAGGTTGTTCTGCATAGGCTGCTTCGTATAGGCTGTGCTGCATAGGCTGCTCCGTATAGGCTGTGCTGCATAGGCTGCTCCGTATAGGCTGTGCTGCATCGGCTGCTCCGTATAGGCTGTGCTGCATCGGCTGCTCCGTATAGGCTGTGCTGCATAGACTGATCCGTATAGGCTGTGCTGCATAGGCTGCTCCGTATTGACTGCTCCGTATAGGCTGTGCTGCATAGGCTGCTCCGTATAGGCTGTGCTGCATAGGCTGCTCCGTATAGGCTGTGCTGCATCGGCTGCTCCGTATAGGCTGTGCTGCATAGACTGCGCCGTATAGACTGCTCCGTATAGGCTGTGCTGCATAGACTGATCCGTATAGGCTGTGCTGCATAGGCTGCTCCGTATTGACTGCTCCGTATAGGCTGTGCTGCATAGGCTGCTCCGTATAGGCTGTGCTGCATAGACTGCTCCGTATAGGCTGTGCTGCATAGGCTGCTCCGTATAGGCTGTGCTGCATAGGCTGCTCCGTATAGGCTGTGCTGCATAGGCTGCTCCGTATAGGCTGTGCTGCATAGACTGATCCGTATAGGCTGTGCTGCATAGGCTGCTCCGTATAGGCTGTGCTGCATAGACTGATCCGTATAGGCTGTGCTGCATAGGCTGCTCCGTATAGGCTGTGCTAAATAGGAAGCTCCGTATTGGCTGCTCCGTATAGGCTGCTCCGTATAGGCTGTGCTGCATAGCAAGCTCCGTATAGGCTGTGCTAAATAGGAAGCTCCGTATTGGCTGCTCCGTATAGGCTGTGCTGTATAGGCTGCTCCGTATAGGCTGCAGCACCAATTGTCATATATATGCTTTGCGTAAACTTCTTGCAGCTCAGTGATGTCTTTAGAAAAATGTATTTATTAGAACTATATTAGAAGTCTCCTCTGTGAGCTTTATCATGTTACAGAATATTATAATCTATACTATTTGTACACCCTAAACATTATAACATATATTTCCCTATGACACAGTGTATAGGATATAATCGAAGAACAGGCCCGGAGCTGTGGTTACATTATATGTATTTTGTGTTTTTGCTGATTCCGCTTCTTGTGAAGTAAACTGTATGATTTCCTCTCTGTTCTGTTTACAAGTTAATTTTGGTGCATTCATTAATCAAACGGAAATGTGAGTAGAGGAACGTCTGTGTCCCATCCCTTGTTCAGAAAGCAGCAATAAGTAAGACATTCATTCTTGGTAGCATCATTACCAAACAATTCTGTAAAAATAATTATACCCAGCCTCCTCAAGACATTCTTGGACTCATTCCATAATAACATTTTTCAAAATACTTTTTTATACGTCATTGTAATTATTTTCCTGTATGTATCTTTATTCCATGGTAACATTGTCTCCTTTCCAGCAGCTAAAAACCACCTGTTTTTACACCTAGTGCTTTATAGAGAATGTTTCATCATTCAATTCAGTCCCTGTCCCACTGGAGCTTACAGTCTATATTACATTACCTACCACACAGACAAACACTAGGATAAACTTTGTCAGTCTCTGTGGAGTGGGGGAGGAACCTCTGGTAGTAACAACTGCAAGAAGGAGACCCTCTGCCATTGAGAGGTGACAGCAGCTGAGATTCTCAACTTTGCTCAGGTTCCCTCGTGCACAGTTCCCATTTTAGCTGTCGCTGAGGTTCCCCCTCTCTTGGTGGCTGGGGTACCCCTGCTGAAAAACCAGAGCTCTACCCCATTTGAACGCACTATATAAACAGGTTACAAATGCTACAATCAAGTAAAAGACAACAGCACATGGCTTTCTGTACCTATATTGCATTTAGTATTATAAAGACAACTGCAACTGCTCAAAAAATGTGTTGTAAAAGAATTGTAATATTTACGGAGTCACAGGGTAGCAGATCATGTTTTTTATTTCTTTGGCTCTCTGTGTATTATATGTTTGTGCAGTGCAGACAATATAGAAAGTGTACATTATAAATATGCTGAAATTTGAAGCGCCATTATGATCCCAACAACATACGTATTGAGTTAAGGCCAATGTTCTCCTGCAGTATCCTATGATAGAATGAAGACTTGGAGAATGATGCCACCAGCGATCAGGGGAGCTTGTGCCATTATCTGAATACAGAGACCACTAAATGGGTCACAGTTTGGCACAAACAAGAGTGAACTTTTAATTTCTTCTAAAAATAACACTTTACTGACATGTTGTTTAATCCCTCTTTTCATACGATGTATTATTCCTTCTCATTTGTCCATTTCCCTTTCTGAAAGTCTTGTTCATAGTTAGTCTAATTGGCCTTCAAACTTGTTTTTCTGTGGATGTAATTGGATGCACTCAGGTCCGGCGTTCCTAATCTATGATCCTTTTCTAAGAGCTTCAAGTTTAATCCCTGCAGCAGTCTCCAGGTTCTATGTCTGTGTTACATGTCCATCCAATGTGACTATGGTTGTGTTGTGTCTCAGGGAGGCCTCACGCAAGTGGTTCTCTGACTGGTGATTCGTGTCAGCGGTGGGCAGTGCCTGGTGACACTGAGTTATTAGTACTAGTTCTGTAAGCTTTATGAGTTCTTACTTGCTACTCATTGGGAAGGGTCTCTCCTTTGTACTTCTTATTTCCTGTATCCGCTGGGGCTATCGTTTTCAGCTTTGCAAGATAAATTAATTTGTATGCAAATTTGGGCCTTTCTTGTCAACTTCCTTGTTCCACTGATTCTCTAAGTGACAAGTAGTAACACAAGCTCAGCTTCTGCACAGTTATTGTTTACTCGCTGAACATGGCTCAGGTCCCTCAGCAGTAAAATAATAGTGAATTTGGAGATAAGCGATTTTATAAAATTGCAATTTTCTCTACAACCATCATGATTACAGTCATAACGTAACATAAGATAAAATCTGTTCTATCATACAGTCCAACTTCTCACCTCTCCTTGTAAGGAGAGTCTGCCTGCACATGGTAGGTAAGTATGTGTTCAGTTATTATATTTTAATACATATTAATTTCTATATTCTATATATTATATATCTATGTCTATTTTAATTCCCCTCTTAGTACCTCTTAGAAGCTGTGATTTCTGCAATAGGAGGTTTAGGGAGCCTAAAGATTTGTACATGCCACACCCACTGTTTTATTTTTTGTTAAATTCAAGAAATAAATAGTAATTGTGCATTAAAATATACAGAAATAGTTTGTGTTAAAGTTTGTACCCTGCAGAGGTTGTGATATACTTTCCACCTAGAGATTGAGTGAAACATGCTGCTGACCAGGGGTGCTTGACGTGGCATTGTGGGGGAGCTTGTATTTGATAAATCGCCGCCCCCCCCCCCCACACACACACACACACACACACACACACACATTTAGCGCCTGTGGGCATTGGTATATAGGGTGAATAGAAAACAAACCCTATCACAGACAAGACACATGACTTTCAACTTAAATCTAGTGTTGTAATCAGAAAGACACCCTCCATTGCTATATCTTCCAGGAAATGAACAGGGACAAAAATATGTTTTGCATTTTTTACTTCCCAGACGGGACGTTGAATGCGAGTTACAGACACCGATGAACAGCTATGTACTGTAAGTAATAAATAAACTGGGTACGCCTGCGCAGTCAGACCTGAAGCTGCCCTCAAATCTTCCCCACACAATCCCTTATGTGAAAAACAAATGAAATCTAAATTTCGAAGAGAATGAAGCGGCGCTTCTGGTCATAGACTATATAGAGTGAAGTCTCTGACATAAAGTGCACTAACAAACCATCTTATAAGGATAATCAGTCCAAATGTTCTATGAATGCTCAATTATAAGTTCATACAGAGCATCCGGAGAGTATTCACAGTGCTGCACTTTTTCCACATTTTGTTATGTTACAGCCTTATTCCAAAATGGAATAAATTCATTTTTTCCTCAAAATTCTACACACAATACCCCATAATGACAACGTGAAAAAAGTTTTTTGTTTTTTTATTTTAGCAAATTTATTAAAAATAAAAAACTAAGAAATCACATGTACATAAGTAGTCACAGCCTTTGCTCAGTACTTTGTTGATGCACCTTTGGCAGCAATTAGAGCATCAAGTCTTTTTGAATATGATGCCACAAGCTTGGCACACCTATCTTTGGGCAGTTTCGCCCATTCCTCTTTGCAGCACCTCTCAAACTCCATCAGGTTGGATGGGAAGCGTCGGTGCACAGACATTATCAGATCTCTCCAGAGATGTTCAATCAGATTCAAGTCAGGGCTCTGGCTGGGCCACTCAAGGACATTCACAGAGTTGTCCTGAGGCCACTCCTTTGATATCTTGACTGTGTGCTTAGGGTCATTGTCCTGCTGAAAGATGAACTGTCGCCCCAGTCTGAGGTCAAGAGCTCTCTGGAGCAGGTTTTCATCCAGGATGTCTGTACATTGCTGCATTCATCTTTCCCTCTATCCTGACTAGTCTCCCAGTTCTTGCCACTGAAAAACATCCCCACAGCATGATGCTGCCACCACCATGCTTCACTGTAGGGAGGCTATTGGCCTGGTGATGAGAGGTGCCTGGTATCCTCCAAACATGATGTCTGGCATTCACACCAAAGAGTTCAATCTTTGTCTCATAAGACCAGAGAATTTTGTTTCTCATGGTCCAAGAGTCCTTCAGGTGCATTTTGGCAGACTTCAGGTGGCCTGCCATGTGCTTTTTACTAAGGAGTGGCTTCCGTCTGGCCACTCTACCATACAGGTCTGATTGGTGGATTGCTGCAGAGATGGTTGTCCTTCTGGAAGGTCCTCCTCTCTCCACAGAGGAATGCTGTAGCTCTGACAGAGTGACCATCAGGTTCTTGGTCACCTCCCTGACTAGGGCCCTTCCCCCATGAGTCCTGGTGGTTCTGAACTTCTTACATTTATGGATGATGGAGGCCACTGTCATTGGGACCTTCAAAGAAGCAGATATTTTTCTGTACCCTTCCCCAGATTTGTGCCTCGAGACAATCCTGCCTCGGAGGTCTACAGACAATTCCTTTGACTTCATGCTTGGTTTTTGCTCTGACATGCACTGTCAAGTGTGGGCCCTTATATAGACAGGTGTGTTCTTTTGCAAATCATGTACAATCAACTGAATTTACCACAGGTGAACTCCAATTAAGCTGTAGGAACATCTCACGAATGATCAGTGGAAACAGGATGTACCTGAGCTCAATTTTGAGCTTCATGGCAAAAGGCTGTGAATACTTATGTACATGTAATTTCTTAGTTTTTTATTTTTAATAAATTTGCAAGAATCTAAAAAAATGATTTTTTCACGTTGTCATTATGGGGTATGTGTGTAGAATTTTGAGGGGAAAAAGGAATTTATTCCATTTTGGAACAAGGCTGTAACATAACAAAATGTGGAAAAAGTGAAGCGCTGCGAATACTTGCCGGATGCTCTGTATATTTAAATGAGTGCACGTTGAGTCAACTTGTCTCCCGATGTCTGTTAGTAGTGGATTCGCTCACCATGATCATACATGGAAAAGAAAATGATCAGAAAAATATCAGTGTAACCTGTATGATCCAATATCACACGAATACACTGTAACCAGTGCGTGAAATAATAATTATATAAGTAATCACCGCGTGATGCACTCATTGACTCCTCCCGGGTGTGCACTTACATGTAAGATGAATAATAGATGTTGTATATCCAATGCTCAAGCAGCAATTCTTCTCAAATCTGATCCTCCGCTTCACCTCAAAGGGGCTCCAGTATGAAAGGAAAAATCGCTTATAGTATAAAATCTTTATAACATTTATTGATACAAATAAAAAACACAAAGTCATATGTTGTCTGAAAAACATGTAAAGATCCAAAGCACTCAGTGAGGATGGATCTTACCCTCAATCTGATGATAACGGGCGTGTAGATGGAATGAAATCCCCGGAAATAATCCCAGGATCGCCGGCTATAAGTCCACAAGTCCCACAAGAACAGTGAAGGTAAGAGAAAGATTCTCCCTGTGCGCGTCTTACGTCACCTCCTCCTTGCTGACGCGTTTCGATTTCCAAATCTTTATCAAGGCATGGGTAGGTGAACAGATGAACAATACTAAATAAGGTTCTTTCAAACAATCACAAGCTTACAAAAACATATCGATCTAGCGCCCTAAATAATTAACTCTTGTATGAATGGAAATTCCGAGCATAACATTGTTGTTCATGAAAGATGTATTACATCAAAAAACATAATAGATGTACCAGAACATGTTAGCCCTTTAAACCAGCCCATACATGATCCCTTAACATACATAGGAACCCAACCTACCCATGCCTTGACAAAGATTTGGAAATCGAAACGCGTCGGCAAGGAGGAGGTGACGTAAGACGCGCACGGGGAGAATCTTTCTCTTACCTTAACTGTTCTTGTGGGACTTGTGGACTTATAGCCGGCGATCCTGGGATTATTTTCGGGGATTTCATTCCATCTACACGCCCGTTATCATCAGACTAAGGGTAAGATCCATCCTCACTGAGCGTTTGGATCTTTACATGTTTTTCAGACAACATATGACTTTGTGTTTTTTATTTGTATCAATAAATGTTATAAAGATTTTATACTATAAGCGATTTTTCCTTTCATACTGGAGCCCCTTTGAGGTGAAGCGGAGGATCAGATTTGAGAAGAATTGCTGCTTGAGCATTGGATATACAACATCTATTATTCATCTTACATGTAAGTGCACACCCGGGAGGAGTCAATGAGTGCATCACGTGGTGATTACTTATATAATTATTATTTCACGCACTGGTTACAGTGTATTCGTGTGATATTGGATCATACAGGTTACACTGATATTTTTCTGATTATTTTCTTTTCCATGTATGATCATGGTGAGCGAATCCACTACTAACAGACATCGGGAGACAAGTTGACTCAATGTGCACTCATTTAAATATATGTACTTATGATTAAGCATCCATAGAACTTTTGGACTGATTATCCTTATGAGATGGTTTGTCAGAGACTTCACTCTATATAATGTGTGACCAGAAGCGCCGCTTCATTCTCTCCGATTTTTAGATAACTATGTACTGTAGTTTTGATGCACAACAATATTACAATTATTGCAATGTGTCACTGTTTTCATGGGTGCAAATCTAGCACAAAAATGTGCCCCAAAAGTCTGCTAAACAAAGAAAAATACAGCTTAAATGACATAAATATGCCTTTTGTACCATGAAATGTGTATGTTAAAGTTACTATACCATGAGCGAAGTTGTATTTCACATGGTCTGTGTTGTGGTTATGTGTCTTGCAGAAAGCTATTGTCCTCTAGAAGCCCATTTACACCCATATCGGCTAAATACAGCTAATACAGTTCTTTGTGATCGTGGCCAGGACACGCTGTCAAGCAGTAATTATAGGTTGGAGGATAAATCACCAGTTTTATCGTTAATAGACAGTTTGAAGTGAACTAGTAGAAGAACTTCTGTCCCTGTGGAAGAGGTTACATCGGCTCTTTCGGGGTAAACATGAATTTGTTAAACAGGTTTCTAAAACAAGATAGTTGAAACATAACGACTAAATTCACAAAAGTGGACTTAAGTAAAAAGTGACAAAATGAATTAAATTGGCCACAACATTAAAACCACTGACAAGTGAATAACACTGATTATCTGCTTACAATGGCACCTGACACAGGGTGGGATATATTAGGCTACAAGTGTACAGTCAGTTCTTGAAGTTGATGTGTTGGAAGCAGGAAAAATGGGCAATGTAAGGATCTGTGCGACTCTGACAAGGGTCAAATTATAACGGCTAGATGACTGGGTCAGAGTATGTCCAAAACGTCCGGTCTTGTGGGGTGTTCCCGGTATGCAGTGGTTAGTACCTACTGAATGTGGTCCAAGTAAGGACAACTGGTGAACCAGCGACAGAGTCGTGGGCACCCAAGGCTCATTGATGCAGGTGGGGAGGGAAGGCTAGCCCGTCTGGTCCAATCCCACAGAAGAGCTACTGTAACAAAAACTGTTGAAAAAGTTAACGCTGTCTATAATAGAAAGGTGTCAGAACACACAGAGCATCGCAGCTTGCTGCGTATGGGGCTGTGTAGCCACAGACCAGTCAGAGTGCCCATGCTGACCCCGGCCCAAAGCGCCTCAATGGGAACCTGAGCATCCGAACTGAACTATGGAGCAATGGAAGAAGATGGCCTGGTCTGATGTATCACGTTTTCTTTCACATCATGTGGACGGCCGGGTGAGTGTGCGTCATTTACCTGGGGAAGAGATGGCACCAGGATGTACTATGGGAAGAAGACAAGCCGGCGGAGGCAGTGTGATGTTCTGGGCAATGTTCTGTTGCGCAACATAGGGCCCTGGAATTTATGACACGTACCACTAGTGGGGGGGATTTAGGCCACGCCCCCTTTTTGACACCTGAGGCTGCCGGCGGCTGCACACTATGTGCAGGTCTGTTTGCAGTGACAGGCAGGGACAGTGTGCTGCTCGGCTGCTCCGATTGTGTTTTAAACACAATAAGAGCATCCGGGGAGCACACTGTCCCTGCCTGTCACTGCAAACGAACCTGCACATAGTGTGCAGCCGCCGGCAGCCTCAGGTGTCAAAAGGGGGCGTGGCCTAAATCCCCCCCCCCCCCCCCCCCCCCCCCTACATCGCCCCGGGTACAAATATTCTCTAGATCCGCCCCTGCGTACCACCTACCTAAACATTGCTGCAGACCAAGTACACCCCTTCATGGCAGCGGTATTCCCTCATGGCAGTGGTCTCTTTCAGCAGGATAATGCGCCCTCCACACTGCATAAAATGTTCAGGAATGGTTTGAGGAACAGGACAAAGAGTTCAAGGTTTTGTTTTTCCAGCACATCCCACAGATGCTCGATCGGATAGAGATCTGGGGAATTTGGAGGCCAAGTCAAGTCCGAGCCACGGAGGCGTCAACTCGCAAGTTACAGGACTTAAAGGATCTACTGCTAATGTCTTGGTGCCAGATACCCCAGGACACCTTCACAGGTCTTGGGGAGTCCATGTCTCAACGGGTCAGAGCTGGGACCTACACAATATTAGGCAGGTGGTTTTAATATTGTGGCTGATCAGTGTGTGTGTATATATATAATATATGTGTGTGTATGTATATATATATATATATGTATACACATATATATGTATATATATAAATATTAAGATTACATATAAATAAGCTATATAGTTACATTCTCAGCAGCTGCAGAACTTGTTACTAGAATAGTTTTTCTTATCTTTTCCATGAAATCGAACATTGCACATGATTATGTTGGTGTACATTGTACATTGACTTTAAAATTTGCCGTCAATTATTGCCATCTGCTCACTAAAATTGGAAACTCTTCTCTTGGAAACTTCTGCTGATTGTCATTGACATATTGCTTTTCTGTCGGAGGATTAATCTCTCCGAGCGTCTCTCGCTGTAGTAAGGAAACTTTTGGCTTCAAAGTTAGTTTTATGAATTAGTCATGACAAATGCTACGAGAAAGCCTACAGAACTTCTTAGTCATCTCCTCACTGTCTTCTGGTTCAGGGCTTTACTGGAATAACTAATATATATATACAGCGGATTTTTGTGGTTACTTATTGTCATCATAAGTATGGCTGAGACTGAGAGGCAATGAGCAGGCTGCAGCGGAGGTGCAGAATGACAATATAAATAATAGCCTCTCAGACAGCACTTCAAGCACCAATCAGTAGCTCCTTTTATAAAAATCTAGAGTGTCTGTTAGCTATCCCATTATAAATTACAAACCGTATTATTACTGAGAAGGTAGTCTCCCCAACTCCACTCTCTCATTGAACATCTGAGAGATTCATACTGACAGAGATAGGAGCCATGTTGTGGTTGGCAGTACTCCCATTGGGCATACAGAAATGCATGCTGGGAGCTCTCTAACTGTTGCCTAAGACATTACATTACTCGAAAACACAAGGTCTTATTATTTGTGTACACACACACTATCCACAATATATTTCACTACCACCAGTTTGAGGCCATTAAAACAGAATAGGAACATTTAAAAGCATCTAGACAGAAACCATGTTTAACTCTCACATACTAAAATAATTGGGATCTTGAACATGGCATATATATTGGGAAGGGGGAATGGAGGGTGCTTAAGCTTCTCATTCAAAACTAGCCATCTATTAAATCTGCAAGACATGCAAGTATAAGACAGACTCAATTTGATGGCATTTAGCAAAAAAGTATAAACAAATATGGTGTCAGGTCTGATTATTAACTCCGCGATGGAGTATACATCTGGCTGTATTTGTGCAAGGTAGACTCCCACTAATTATCAAACACAGCCATCAAATTCATTACAGTATCTCACCCTGCAAATAGAATCTTTTTTTTTTTACATTAGTGTGTAGGATCAGGCTCCAGCCTGCAGATATCCCACATGCAACACCCCGATTCTCAATGTCTGACCAACTGGACCCGTCATAAACAGCATAAACTAAGCCCCTTCTGCGTTAGAGGCCAAATACATAAGCAAGTCCATTAAAACAGGCACAATGGAATAAGAGCAGGTACATGACATCACAAAGCAAAGAGGAACTACTTTAATTCAGCATTTCTGTATTTTCTGCATTCATAAATGATCCCCACTTTGTGATTTATACCTGAACCTTCAACTGCTAAATTGTCCCTTCTGTTGTAGAAACTGGAGTTAAGTTCAGCACAAATACCATTTTATTTTACAGAGGAACTTATATTTCTACTTTACCAAAATCATACATTATTTACATGTAATGATTCATTCTGCTAGATGACAAGGTCAGAGGGATGAATGATGGAACATCACACCATCCATCCTTCCATCTTCTGACCATCTTTCTTCTCAAGCTGCTCATGTGTAAGACATGAAGAGCAAATGGGAACACTCATAATTAGCTCCGATTACCGTGGTTTTGCTTCCAGAATTCAATGGGCATCCACTTAAACTGTAGTGTTTTATAGTATAATTACCTGTGCCTTGTGCTAATTTAATATGAAAGGCTTTAGATGTTTCCAAACACAATTAAAATTGCGTCAGTTTACATAAACCTCTTAGAGCATTTCAACAATTGCGGGGGAAAGGGGTCTGGTTTCCTGCACACTGATTGTATGTAAGAAGAAAGCACAGTATAGGGAAATATAATGGGGCCTATGCATCAGGCTGATTTTCTTCCTAAAAGATGTGGAAACAGCCGTTTCCACATCTTTTAAGTATGTTTACTATATTACATGCCTAACGGAGGAGATATCACAGAAATCTCCTCCATTTAGGCAAATACCGTTCAGCATCACAGTCCCCGTGTTCTACAATGCAAGAAGCTTTGATAAGCTTTGCATTGCACAGATAGGTAACACCATCTCATTTCCTATGGGATCTTGCTGAAGCCTCTCTGGTTTCACAGAATTCGTTAGTGTTACTGCTGTGCGCATGCGCCCAGCACTTCCCCCTGTCACCGGCAGTGCTAAGCTGCCGGTAAACAGGAACATTAGATCGCAGGAGAGGGGTCACTTCGCTGGGGCTCCCAGAGAAGCTCCGGTATGATGCATTGAAGTGGTGCATAAATATGCATCACTGTGATTTTCAGCAATGCATATTTGCTGGTACCGTATATTGTTAATGCATAGACTCCATAGGGGTCCATGCATCAATAAGATGCGGTGCCCCTAAATATGCATCGCTGCAAACCGCAACAATGTATAATTTATGTACCGCTAAGATGGACTATAGCTTGGCTATTTTGGGAGCCCCGGCGAAGTGACTTCTCTCCTGCGATCTCATTTTCCTATTTAGCGGCAGCTTATCACTGCAGGTGACAGGAGGAAGTGCACAGTTTCCACTGTACCCGGAGTCTGCGATACCAGAGCGGCTTCAGCAGAATCCTGTAGGTAATGACAGGTAACGCCATCCTGAGCTCTATGCACTGCAGAACATCGCAGTCCCCATCTATGGGGACTGCGATGCTGCATGGTATTTACCTAAACGGAGGAGATTTCACATCTCCTCTGATAGGCAGTTAATACACAGCAAATATACTGAAAAGATGCGGAAACAGTAGTTTTTGTCCAAAAAAAGCTTGATGCATAGACCCCATAGAGACAGAAATATATTGTATCTGGGTATCGTAAGTAGGAACAGAACAAAGAAATCTGTTATTATATGGTCCTGTCCGGACATGATCACTCTACTGTGAGAACACACAGACGGCTTCTCTGTCACAAGACTTGTAAGTCTATTTATGAAGCCTTAAATCATCTGCAAACTCTTTAAGTTACGTTAATATTTAGCATTATCTTAACGCAGGAGATATCTTCTGCATTACACCAACTGCTGCAGTTCCCATTATTCTCAATGGGGACTGGACAAATTTAGGAGCTTGACCCTGGAGATGTCATTCTATCCTATGGGGAGAGCATCGCAGAAGAGGGATAATTGGATCCCTCGCTGGCTTTGTCCTTCTGTCCTTTCTATCGTAAATTGTACTCTGAGCTTACATGGCCTCACGGCGACTGCTATGATTTTATTGTAGACAGGTTCCTATCAAGCTGCTGTCCAGCCTGGATCATTCAATCATTTATTTTCAATGGGATAAGAAATGCTAATTAATGTGAATAAAATACGATTGGTGATAAATTTACCCTTTTAAACATGTCTATTATTATTGGTATGTTGGTTTTTGGTTACTTTTAAATCTTTTAACCTATCCCTATTTTCCCCCCTAAATATCCACTTGGACATGATGAGACTAAAGCATTGCTGCCTATTAACAGAAAACTGGGTACTCGTCTATTTGGTGTACTATGAATTTACACATCATTACTAATGTCAAATACCAATCAGAAAAATTTCTCTGAAGTTGAAGGAAAAGTTCCTTCACCATTAAAATGTCTTTAGAAATATAAATGTAAAATTTACGTCCTGTAAGTGAGAGGCAGCGAGATGCAATGATCTGCATTTGCCTCTGAGCTAGACTACAGATAGGCCGGTAATACAGTAAAAAGACTTTACTTGAAAGTTTCATTAAAATCACAGATATCAATTTTTCATCCACGGCCATCAATTCTCTATATTAATCCGCCAGCTCCGAGGCGAGTTTCACTTGAACGTTTTGCAGGCATCACACTAGACCATGCCTGAAAACACGTCTTTGTCGCATATCTTGCAGGCCATAATTGACACGCGATATGGCAATAATTCAGTCTTGTTCATACATAAAACCAATTACAAAGCAGTAAACTGATTATTTATCTGTCTGGAGGTACACTGAGCAGCTGCCGCACAATAGCCGAAAATCAAAGATGGGCGGACTGGAATAACTATTCATCCCGATCCTCCTGTTAATTCCGTTACAAACACAAAGGAACGTCATTTAACGAGAGAAAGGTCTAGGTCACTGGGGAACTATATTCCGATGTCCTCATTTTGTCAGCCAAAGTGCTTCGCAGAAGGATCTCGTGTTGTCAGAAACTATTTTTTATCTTCCTCACTGCTCCCAGGAGCCGGGGGCTGGGGTGAACAAAATGTTGCTGTAGCAACAGACTTTGGAGCCGTTCCTCACTGCACCTTCTTTTCCAGGACATCAGCTCACCCCAAACCGAGAGCCGTGATTAATGATCAATCACTGCTTTCTATTCAGGAGGGAAATATCTAAATCAGGGAAGGGCTGGCGACAAAATAAGTTTCTCTGAACATATTGTCAGAGGATGGGAGGATGAAATATTATCACAATGTATATAGTGAAGGATTGTCCTGGCTCTGACCGTGTGTTTATTTGAGACAATAATTATTACCCCTTTTTTTTTTTTAACTCAGGGGATTTGGGGAAATCCGTTGGTTAAACAAAAGTTTGAAAATGTTTCCCATAATGTGTGAGGTATAAAGTGCACTAAGGCAGACGTGATTAACCTGTAACCTGGGTATTTATGGGGGATCCACTTTATATTTCCTGTGTGTCACTAATTCAAAATTGGATTTTATTATAATGGAACCTGAACCAGGAAAACTTCACAAATTCCTGATCTATGGACTTCCCTTAATAGGTCATATTATTCTGGGCAGCAACGTACTGGGAGGTTGTGTATCCATAATGTGCGGTATTTACAGAGACGCCGCTTAAAGCCGCCAAACACTCACACCGACGGCAGAATAGACAAAGTGAATAGAATAAGTGGAACTGGAAGTCCAGGACATCGGTTCCCACGCATGTGACCCGGAAAGCCGTATGTTAACCCTTAGCACTCAGTCACGGAGTATCGCTCAGTTAGATTTTAATGGTAAATTGCGGCAACAGGGGAGTTTCTAACTCTGCGATAAGCACAAACTGTAAAATCAGCATCATCAATCCATTGTAATAAACAGACCCCTATGTGTGGATTAGAATAACATGTGAAGAGCGGAGTAGCTGAGCTTAATCCGGACAAACCCCCCACTTTTCGCTACATACTGATAATGGTGACAATGAAGAATCAGATAGAGCAGAGTTAGCGACCTGTCAGGAAATTAGACAGATGATACGATGTACAGTGATACAGGAATGATTTTCCACACTTTACTCAATTTGTAACAAAAAAAATGTAAACTATTTAAACTTAGAATTAGTAAATGTGTAATTACTGTTGGAATAAATGTCACATCTACATTTTATTAATATACCCAATATGATAATCCTATTTATACATGATACAAATTTAAATTAGTTGGCTCATAAGCAATAATGTGAATTCAGATCTGTAAAGCTAAGATAATAAGTATTGCATATAGTTAAATTGTTTCCAAAATGTTATTTCTTTCCAAACAAACAAAACACAGGAAAAAAACCCTATCCAAGGACTGTATATACGCCCGTGCGCTGGGACAATGGGTGAAAATGCATTACACAAACTTTTTGCTGTGTTTTAGTGAAATGGTTTTCTGTGTTCTCCATTCCCCTTACACAGGTTATACGGTTACCTATAAGATCTAATGTACTGGACGCGCAACATCCTTCAATTATAAATACATCTTTATGGGCAACACGGTGGCTCAGTGGTTAGCACTTCTGCCTCACAGCACTGGGGTCATGAGTTCAGTTCCCGACCATGGCCTTATCTGTGAGGAGTTTGTATGTTCTCCATGTGTTTGTGTGGGTTCCCTCTGGGTGCTCCGGTTTCCTCCCACACTCCAAAAACATACTAGTAGGTTAATTGGCTGCTACCAAAATTGACCCTAGTGTGTGTGTGTGTATGTTAGGTAATTTAGACTATAAGCCCCAATGGGGCAGGGACTTGTGTGAGTGAGTTCTCTGTACAGCGCTGCGGGATTAGTGGCCAGTGGAAACCAGTGACGGGAACGACACCACTGACTGTTATTTTGCCTATTTTTAATGTGATTTTGATGCATTTATTACCGTGCAAAAAGGGCATTAAAAGCAGAAAAGTCGAATCTAGGGGAGATGTCAGACCCCGCGGGGAACGTTGCTTGCTATATATTTGTGCATAAGTATAGTAGGAAGTACACTGCAAAATAAATGTGCTAAATTTTAGTTTTATTCCTTGGTAGAAGCATACTTGTCAATTCTCCCAGAGTGTCCAGGAGACTCCCGAAATCCGGGTAGGTCTCTCGGACTCCCGGGAGAGCAGGCAAGTATCCTGCATACTACAATTTACTCGCCAAAATGACGCGGTTTGCGGTAAATTCCGTCATTTTGGCCCCGCCCCCTCCAACCACGCCCCCTGCCCGGAATCTCCCGTAATTCACTGTTGAAAGGTTGCCAAGTATGGGTAGAAGCCACTTTAGCTGCAGCTCCAGCTGTGAGTCTGTCTGGGTCTGTACCAGCTCAGCACACCGCAGCTTTCTGATCATTCTACAGACTTTCAGTGGGATTGAGGTCTTGACACTGACTGCTTGTTATAGACATTGTACTTAGAGTGCACAGTACGACATACTGTCCACAATTACCCTGTCTGTACTTCACATGTTACCAATAAAACCCAAAATATGCCACCATAATCCAGAATGCTTAAATTCTTGATGGATGGCTCACAGAAAGTTAAAATAAAAAAACGCATGCTTACTCACCCCCATTTCAGTGAATGCTCTGTATCCTAGCAACGTCTGACTGTTGCTGGCTGCACTCGGCTGTCCTTTACCTGTAATAAGCTGAGTGGTGGTCAGTGCCCCTCCTACTCATCTGAATGAGAAATGGAGGGGGGTGCGGCGTATGACCATTCGACCCAGCGGTGTGATTGGCGCACAGCACATAAAGCGTTTCGTTCTATTTAACACTTTGCACAAGACCTAAATTGTATTATTTCTTTAATCTACCATCAATACAGTACATGCTATTATATTTTTTTTACTATTATATTTATTGATTTGTTAGCCTGCAGGTATCACTAGAGATAAAAAAGATTGTCAAGTGTGTAACAAAAATAAATTGTAGCTGATGTCTGTGCACAGAATATGACATTGTGGGATGGATGGGGGGCACAAAACCACAGGGACCCAAGGATAGGCCTGATAATTCCTGGGGCTACAGACATGTATGAGGGAGATGCAGTCTAACAGTTTGTGTTATGGTACAAGTCTGAGCAGGTAATGACAGTGTACTCTACAGCAGTCTCACTGCCAAACTCTATGACCCCTTCAGAGAGATGGGAAACAGAGGTGCAGGTGCTGCAGTAATAGCTACCTGGATACTTTGTTCCAGGCTTATTTCCAATTCCTCAGTGTAAATGTCACTTCCAGCATCCGCATCGGAGGTAGCCAAACACGGTCATGACCTTCATTGTGTCCTGATGCCCAGAACAGTTAATTGGGACCAATTAGCTGAGAAATAAAAAGGATTCTGAAAATGGAATTGTGGAGGAGATGAGTTTTCAGTCTTCCTGTATACGGAGAGTTTTGCATATCACAGTATGAGCTCTAACGGTGTCCACACAACAACATCCAGACGCTGGACAGATAATAAGAGAGAACACTTAAGTGGAACAAATAGTGAAGACAAGACCCTGGCGGCTCCAATAATAAGATAATAGCCAGCTGTTTTGCACAATTGATTCTTATTACCTTTGTGGCATCATTGGGCACACAGTTCGGAGAAGTGCTAGTTTGTGGGTTTCTGGCTCTTTATCCTGCAGATATATATATCAGAGACCTTCTGTTTAATAAGTGTCTCCCATCTCTCTGTCTCCACAGCTGCTCCGAGAGGGCCCAAAATAACCATGACCCCAACGAGGGCGCGTGTTGGGGACACGGTGCGGATGGCAGTGCAGGAATTTCAGGTAATGACCTGGGGGACCAAATCAACTGTATATCAAGTCACAGCCACAATGGTGGTAAGCAAAACACATGCAACATGGTAGGTGGAATCATGGCAAGTGCGGGCGGAGCTTGTAACAGTGGGTGGAGCTAACACAGAAGCATTGCAACGCATTGCACTGGGAGGGGTAGCTCACTAGTGGGTGGAGTTAAGTGCAGCTTACTCCAGGAACAGATACCCAGGTGTAGCACTGCAGTGATAGTGGATTGGTCTGGGACGTCCTTGCTGTTGCTGTAAGATAGACAAGTCTTACTGGAGTCTCATCCACTGTCAACCTCCCACTGCTTCTAAATTTTCCCTAGCAGTGCAATAAGGAAAAATAAATCACATTGTCTCTGCCTACCTGTACCCAAAACTTAAGATTGACCCAGCCATGGATGCTTACGACAAATAATAGATTGCATCTTCCCAAAAACCTATATACCTGTTTATGGAGTCAGATATGGCTTTCAAACATAAAAAAACAACATTTTAAATAAACCTTGTTAACACTAGCATCAACAGTTCAACAGATTATTTGATTCTTTTAATTAACCAAAAATACTCCCACAAATGCACCATGTAAAATGTATATTGTAAGTAAGATGAAACAGGCATTCTTCTGATTTACATAACAATATGCCGAACGCTAGTGATAGATATATAATACAGAGAGCATTCTACTGTCGCCGTACAATACAGAGAGCATTCTAGTGACCCCGGACTGGTCCACAGCACATGTAAAGGTGACTGGTTCCTTGGGAGGAGCCAGTCACAAAGGAGCAGACTAGTCTGGGCCACCATAGCATAATATATATCTATATATTTATTTATTATATATATTTATTATAAAAACACATATACACAGTTAGGACAAATGGATATATAGGGTACATTGGATGTGAATAAAAGCCCACCCAATTCCAATGACCAATAACCAATATTTTACATCTAGATATGTACACACACACATTTTATTATTAATATCCATCCATCCCTCTCTCTCTCTATCTCTACACACACACACATATATACTATAGAGCTAGTTTGTCTGTGATTTAACTTTAACCAACATCTTCCATCTCACTGTGCAGAATGAGGTCTTTCCCGAGCCCCTCTTTACATGGACGAGGGTTGGCGGAAGACTTCTGGATGGGAGCTCAGAGCATGATGGGAAGGAGCTGGTACTAGAGAGGGTCCCGGCTGAACTAAACGGCACTATGTACCGCTGCACGGCACAGAATCCACTCGGCTCTACAGACACACATACCCGGTTGATAGTATTTGGTAAGTGTTTGTATTTAGAGGGAGCAGCGCTGATAACGTGGGCTTCTGTGTTATCTATAGACAGTGAGATTATTGTACTATAAGCAGGGAAACAAGTGAAGGACACGCTGTGTAACCTCGGCACATTCTGTTCCGCATTCTACATTGTATAAATCTGTCACAATGTTTGTGTCATATTTGCAGTATATCAAGTCTCAGCAGGTCATTTCTAAAGGGTAATTCTCAGCTCAAACATCAAATCAATAAATAATCAACCCAGGTAATCGACTGCTAGTAAGTGTTGTGTCGGCTGCAGACTGCAAGTTAGATCATAAAATATTAGTACTCTGCGTTCTCTTATATTAATACTGTAATTCAGTCTCATCTTACAGACAAATAAAATCACACACTGGGGGGGCGGTTGTCAGACCCAGCGCAGGGCTAAGGTGTCTAAACTGTCATGAATCTAGAACTGTAGATTACATTGTGAAAGGGGTAACAGGTAACATTTTAAGATGACACCTCAGGTAGAAGAATACATAGTTACATAGATCGGGGGTGTCCAAAGAAACTAATCCCGAAATGTTGTCCATGTCTACATTAAGAGAATAGTCAATATTTATTAAAACTCTATCCTATAATACAAGTTCATAATGCATATGAATTAAAAGCATGAAAATGTAGCACAGGTGAAATAAGCAGATATTTCCTTTTTTGTTTTATTGGTATGAAACAGAGACCAGATCTAATACAAAGGGGGGATTCCATTAAGTACAATGTGCGCTGGACATCACCGCTTTGTTTGGCTGAGCTCATTTCCAGGTGCTACGGTACCCAACATTGCAGATTTTCCAGCGCCCCTCTATGGGGTGCGAGGAAAGATCCACAACATATCGCAGAGAGGATAAGTGGCAGCAACAGTAGATCAATGATTAACATGGTGTAGGGGGCTCTGGGCCGATATGTACAGAAAATACCAAGTTTTAAAGACTTGTCCATGAAAATGATATAACCATGTTCTGTGGGGAGTTGTAGATGATCCAGACTGTACCCCAAATAACATGTTACATGCACCAACTCAGTAGCACAGTGTCCCAGGTAATATAATGTACCTCATCAGATCCTTCCACTTCCCAGGTATTGGGGGGACACTGATAAGTGCGACACATGGAGCTGATAGGACATAACCAGTATGGCAGATGGGATGCGACGACAAGCTCTGGTTATAATATAATGGAGCCGTGTAGGAATTTTGGGGAACCTTCCCCCAGGCTCCAGCCACTCACCTCACAGACCTTTCCCCTGCAGAGACCCAGCCCTTATATGCTTAATATGAGGTCTCTATATCACTGAGTAGGAAGGATAAAGAGACATATAATCATCCACATGGGACCCTCCTAGTATCTACATGTTATCGGCTGATTATGTGCAGATTCCCTCAGGATACACAGGATTGGTGCTGGTATCGGGATCATTGATCCCAGTGCTTACATACCTCCGCTCTTCAGATGATTGGCAGCTCGGAGTTATCAGACATGGCAGTAGAGTAAGGGGCCCTGACGTTTCCCTGGTAGTGGAGGGGACACTAGTGAATGTGAAACATATTCACTCTTGGTTTATTAGTATAAAATCTCCCAACATGGACGATGTAACAGCTGCCGGTAATAAGACTTGATGACACTAAGCGGCTGAGTCAATTAACCGTGCAGCTATGTTACCACATGATGTTCCGGGTAATGATCTTCGCTCATGGTTTCATTACCGTTATTGCGGTATTTGTGCGCCTGAAACATAGAGCCATGAGATTACTAAGGAACTTTGCAGGTAATTGAATTGGCCTCTACAAGTAGAAAGTCAGTGAGGAATATTTGGAGTATACAGTTCCCAACATGACTGCAATAAACACAGTTATGTGAAAACAGGGCAGGGACTGTTATCCTGTGTTTTGGGAGTGAATAGACCATTGTTCATTATCCTCACACATTGGGGGAAATTCATTCAGCACAAGGTGTCTGAGGAACGTCTGCAGACACATCGAGCCCGTGTTATGGTAGGAATCTCCGCATCCCATAGAGTGTGCAGAAAAATAAGCCGTAATCTGAACATTGAGGAGTCTGACCCATTGTGAGCACTGACTGTACCAAACCTATACAAATGCTACATCACTCACTCAGGTTAAGAACGGTGCTTACAGTCTAAATTCCCTAACATACACACACACATACACACACACTCACACACAGACATAGACAAAGAGAGAGAGAGAAACTAGGGTCAATTTTGACTATGTAGAGTGGATCCTCAGTGATACATTGTATAGGATGACGGGGGGGGATTCAATTCCCCCTTAACACCGCAGCGTTAAACCTATTACCGTTACTGCAGTGATTTTAACACTGATTTCTGCTTTCTCTGCGTTGAACTTACGTATTAATGATAATAATGTGCACTGATACCGTAATATCGGTAATAGTGCACAGACTGCGTTACTTTTAACAGTAACATGGCGCTAGTAATGTGATATCATATGGTGGACAGGGGGGTAAATGCGTTGTTACAATCTCTAACAAAGTGTCTGTTTCCTCACAGAAAATCCCAATATTCCGAGGGGAACAGAGGATTCAAACGGTGAGTTAAGACCTAAACCAGAAAGTAAATCAGCAAATGAATACTCCAGTGGAGACCAGAATAGATCACAGCGAGTTACAGTTTTACATGTGTTTTTTAAAGTCCAGAAATAAATTAACGATTGTTTCTATTAGCAACAGAAGCAAAAAAAATAATAGATCAGGCTCCTCTCAGAGATAAATGGTTTTGAAGATAAGAACCCAAGTAAGTAGCAGACAAAGAGCTCAGTATATCATACAGCAGAAACACAATTAATATACAGAATTTACATCCCAGATGTGGGGCAGAGAGAAGGGAGCTCACTACAGTCACTATAATGTCTGTAACAAACACCAGCACAATCATTCTCCAATTTCTACACAATGTAGAAGGTAAATCTCCAGTAAACAGACATCAAACATGCTAGAAAAAGCTAAATATATTGTATGTGCAATAACTCATCATTGAATGATTGTGTGTCCAGAATACACCATTAACAAGTCCAGGAAGGGGAGATCTATAGTCACAACATATGTTGGTTACTGTGACACCTGGAAAAATCAGCTTTGTAAATATCACAATCAGATAGACAGACAAGTGTGACCCCTACAGATAAAACTAGATGTTCTGCCTTCTAATGAGTGTACTAGGAAGATCTCTGCCCACTGGTGTCAGAGTTGTGAATGTGACATTTTCATTGCAGTAATTTATGTTGTGTGTATGCAGCGTCAGATTACCTGCCGGCACTCACCGAAGGCCTGATGGTGACTAGGGGAGGTACTAAGGGACCTTCTTGTCACCGTGCTGAGGCACTAATAATACTGAATGTTCCTGGAGCCTCCCCCACAACCCACTCATCTCTGCTGTTTGTGTCAGTAAAGTGACCACACAGCTGAACGTACACTCTGAGTAACGCTTAATAACAATACACCTAGTGCTGCTTATGCCATTTGTCCCCTTAAATCAGGAAAAGCTGAGAGATGTTTATATATTGTTATATTATATAGCAGAATTATTATGAGTGTAGTAATGTCTGAGCTAACATAAGTAACAGTATAATGTGTGTGATACATGTCTATCTGTATTATCATGTACACAACTGGAATGATCAGTTCTAATATGTGGGATTTCCAAATATGTAATTCAGGATCCCTAGGTACAGGGCCGGACTGGCCATCTGGCACTGCTGGCATTTTCCAGAAGGGTCAATCCGGCTCCTAGCGCTCTCGGGTCCCAGCGCTTTAAGTTTCGCGTGACGTCATGCGCGGCCGCGTAGGAGCCCTCGCAATGTGCGGTTCAGCTGTCACGTGCAGCTCAGAGTGATTGGCAGCAGCTGATGAGGTGTTTTCAATTGTCTTTTTATTATTTAAGTATCTGAATTCCTTTCGGGAGATAGGGACAGGTACTGGAGGGGAGGGGGTGGAATAAGTAAAACTTACTGCACCGGGGGGAGTAAGTGAACATGTGTACGGGGGGGGGGCCGAGTGAGTGAATATGGCTGCTGGGGGGGGAGGGGGGGTGTGTGTGGTCCGACTACAAGGACAGTTGGGAGGTCCCGCTTTACACTGTACTGCTTGTGAAGGCAGAGCTGTGTGCATCTAACAGTAGTGCTCACAGTATTGCCTGTGTATTTGTCTAAAATTATAACTTATGTAATAGGGGCATTGCTGTCTTAAATACCCTTGGCCCCCTGAGCCTTAATCCAGCTCTGGTTAGGGGAAGGGACACAGCCTGCAGAAGAAGCCGAGGAGCTCTAAGTATCACAAGATGTGGTAATCTCGTGAGACAAAGAGCTGCCCTGCTCACTCTACAGGAAGTTCCCACCCTGATGGATGTCAGCAGCACCAAAAGCCTAGATAAGTACAATGGGCTGGGGGTGTCATAATGTGGCTGGGGGGGCATTAATGTTTTATTACACCCCAGCACAATGTGGTCACGGCCTTTTTGGCGCCGCCGCTACACAGCAGCACAAAGTTTATTTGCTACTCGTCTATGGAGGGGGGGGGGGCTCCAAACGTTCCCAAATTTCTCTTGCTGGTCCTGTACATACCATTTGCTGATACTGGTGCGCCCTATGCTACCAATAGAGAGGCAAGCTGCACGTAATACATTTGTATCTCACGGGACACTGTATAACAATGACAAGAAGTACTGTGATATTATTATCTGGAATAGAGATGGGCTGTGTGCTTAGTCCAGTCCGGCCCGGCCCAGGTATATATAATCAGGTACTGTGTATAACAACTACCATATATAACTTTACATTGAAAAAATGACAGCTGTTGGGGTAAAAAGAATCATTTTATGTCCTTAGTATAAAAGAAACTTCCTAGGATAAATCTGGTGATTTTCTTCCTAACTGCACTTATGAGAAAGTTTAGAAAATTACAGCAATTAAAATATTCATCACAGTAACATAATTTGTGAGGATTTTACCACATCAATTATCCGCTGGAATTTGACACGCACGGAATGAAAGAATTTTAATACACAGAATTATTATTCTGTCTCCAAGTGTAAATTCTGCATTCACACCTGTTGTCATGAAAGAAATGTTTGATATTTGCAATTCTTGTGCACATTATAGCTGCGCATTAGCATAAAACTACGTTAATATTCCGCCGTCACAGCATTACGGTCTAAAGACCCCACGTGAGTTACTGTTAAGGGCTGAGGATGGAAGGTAGTTTAATTCCATGTAATAATGCTGACGTCAGCGCACCAGTCTCTATTTTCCCATTGACTGATGAATGGGACGTGTCCTAGAGTATCCACCTCACCACAAACAAGTGACTGTGGATGGCATGCAGAATAGGTGTTGATGTCTTACTTCATCTACCAGACCTTCTCAGAACATTTATCTTCTCCCCCCAGGTTCTGTTCCCATGTACAGCCATCCCAGACTCACCTTGGTGCTCATTCTTCTGACAGTAATCCTGGAACTCACGTGAAAATAGGACGCTCGCCAACTCCTCAAAGGACTCCACAAAGCATCACACTTACGTCAACCAGTTTTTATTTTCTATACTAGCTCCAGTCTTGTTATCGGTTGGTTTCTGTCTGTGTTTTAGCTTCCTTGAGCTGATAAATTAAAAACAAACTCTTTCCTTCTCTATACGTGTTGTTATTTATAGCGGTGGACACATTAACTGGGTGTTTCCTATAGAGTTGTAGTTACACACAGATTTTGTGTTGTGCAATGCAGTTTGGCTGCAGATTCCTCCATGAACACTGAGATGCGCTGATTGATAGGGGCTGGGCTCAAACCAACCTGTAGTCAGACACACCTGGAAAATCAAATGAATACAATAGGTGCTCACGACCTTGGTGAAACAGGCATAATCTAAGTACATGATGATGGAGGTTGTAATGCACTGAGCCTCAGCAGGGCACGCGGGATGTGCGGAAACGTGTCCTTGGAAATTATTGAAAATTAATAAAATATCGGTAGCAATGTTTAAGGAATGAGTACGGAGAAATATGGACTCTACAAGTCTTAAAATAATATGTGATTATTTTAGACACACAACATGATACAAATTAAACACAATGCACTCCGTCAACCAATCAGATTGTAGCTGCTGTCAGTTAGATTCATGAAAGCCGATATCTGATTGGTTTATTTTTGTTACTTGTAAATAAACAGGCTATGACAATAATTATGCACTAATAGCATATTGGGAGGTTTTGGATGTGTTCCCCGTCACTGCATACATTACCAGGTCCATTGATCAGTAAATGCTCCCAGCAGTCTGTTCTAAGCTCCTGCTTGGCCATTAAGGCTGAAAAATGTCACCTGCACTGTAGCAAAAACCTCATTCGTTCATTGAGGCTGCACAGAATATTCTATGCACCTGGAAAATGAGTGAATGCAGGGCACACAGACTGCCCTGACAATGCCAAGCTACCAGCCGCATACTAAGCAGGCATTTATCCACAGTCCAGCTTATCTCCATTAAGGGAGAACGCCCACTTCAGAGACCAGAACCTCTTACATAAATAAGAGTTCCTTTTCCAACTACTTTACCAATAATAACGAATGTGTCTCCTCGTTAATAAATCAGTCACCATTACAATATATAGCAGGTCTGATGCACTTTGTGGGGTTCCTATCCTGCTGCGTTCACTCCACCCAGGGCTTAGTTTTTTTTAAAAAAATATTGTGCCCAATATTGAGCAAATTATCAATAATGTAGGAACAAGTTGGCCTGATCTTTTCCTCCAATGAAAACGCTTTTCATATAAACAGTATTTTTATTTTAGGAAGAATGTTCCTATACTGCTGTTTGCAATCTATATTTAGCATCAATTTGTTGTGTAAATGTCGCACTTGCGATAGGAAAGCCATTGATTTTTTTACAACAAAGCAGGTGAATGACATATTGTATCAGCGCGGCCTTTTAACGTGTTGTTTATAGACAAATTTGTAACAATGTAACAAGGAAGCCATGTTAGTATTCACAATGTGGCTGCGGATTTCTCTGGTATGTATAATACATTTTATCAGGTACTCGTGTATTGGCCTCAGGGAACCACATCGTTTTCTGGTGTCAACTAGAGGTCAGATCCACAGAACTCATTTTAACAAGCAAACAGACTTTATTTTGCAGAAACATCATTTATTCAATGCCAATTTAGGCAGCTCCTTGTGTTTAACATACAGCCCAGATTGTGAATGAATATTTATTATTCTTGTACCGACATCTGCACTTTTTTTGTTGAACTAAAATCTCTTCATACTACGCCAGCTGAATACCTCTGTGGGGAGAGCTTAGGAGACGTCTCCTGCAGGCTACAAGAGAGGATATATGGGTCCTCTTCTAGGTAAGAACCTAATGTTCTCTCATCCACAACACACCACATTGACGCAGTTTACACCACAATTTATCTTTCATTCAACCAAAGCCAACCGCAGCTACCAATGACGTGTAACGTGACTGTCTACCTCTGAAACTCCAATTCTGGTGATATTACATCTGGACAGTCTGGATATAGAATGCTTCCCGGACTGAGTCATAGTAACTTTTACACCAACAATTATAGGATGCCTATTTATGTCCTGGATTCTGTATATATGACATCACACACTGTAAACAGTCATGTTTGTTTGGGTATTTGTGCAGTGTATCTTCCTCACCCCACATTTACTCATCATCTTAGTAAGTCAACATTTCCAGGATATGAAAAACAAACAAAGGAACAAAACTATCACCGTTGTTCCCAAATGTTTCCTAACAAGATGTCACTGACACCTACAATACTTGTGATCGATTCCACAGAGAGATTGTGGGGTTCAGCTTTGTCCTATGTGTTACAGAAATGATCATTCAGTCTATCCCATGTACACGTGCTCTAAAATACAGCTACAAGCTCTTGGGTTGTGGTAGGTTTGTGCACACAGCGTCATGTTATTAAATCCATAGTAGGTGGTGGAACTATCGTGGGTACCGCCTCTATGGTGCCCCTTGGTGAGAGGAGCCTGCCAATGCTGGGTCTGCCCCCACTCCCACTTGTCACCCCTGGACCCTGCCAGAGGCCCTTACTCTGCTCCCAGTTACATTCTATATTAATGTCACATAAACTCTCCCTGTACTGTACGTCTAAGCAGAGAGTTGGTAGAACACTGGGCTGACCAACTCCATTCAGAATATCTCATCACCCTGATATGTCACTAGTAGACCAAGATATATTCATATTCCCAAGCCTCCGCATGTAGGGATCGGAGTCGGAGCGATGTTGAATAGTGTAAGGAGAGAGAGACAATGAGGGCAGCGTAAGAGACAGCAAGAAGGTAGAGAGAAGACTTTGGTAAAGGGAGGGACATCTAAATACTGCAATGGGAAACAAGTTGGGTAAAGGAAGGGACAGCAAGAGAATTAGGGTAATCAGAGGGAGAGAAGAATGAATATATAAATCAGGAGAATAAAATACTAAGAATATATAAATGAATACAAATTCAGGAGGACAGATAATGGAGAAAGGAGAATGTATAAATTGTACTGTTACCCTCTCTCTCCTGTATAATGTGTTATATTTTCTTTTGCCCACTAAACGGAGTAAAGTAAAATCCCATTACATGCAATTTATTTATCATTATGGAAAGTGCTGTGCGCACATCCAGGCCACACAACTGAACGTTGTCCTCACCGGAGGCTGCATTAAATGAGTCATTATTCTGGTCTTACATTAAAATAAATCCGTTTATAAAAGGAGGTTTTGACACTATGCGGACCTTTGGGTGCAGTAGAAAAACTACACCACAAACGTCTGCGTTCTATGAGAAGACCCCACCAGAAGGCTGGGATTTTACCCAGAAATTGGGACAAAGGAAGAAAACATTTTCCTGAACTAGAACAGGTGGCTCTTGTAGTGCAAGAGCAGCTAAAGTCCCAGCATGCACGGCTAGGCTTACCCATGATAGTTCCACCACATACCACCACTCAAGTGATTGTAGCTGTATTTTAGAGAGTGCAATCAAGCTTCTGATTGGTTATTATAGATTTGCACAATTAAATACACTGGCTGTTAGGCACCGCCGCGACACTCATTACCTTCTTCCGACGTCCCGGCCGTCGCCATGACGACCGGGGCGTCACTTCCAGATCCTGGCCGACCGGAGGAAGCCAGGCGCGCATGCGCAGAAGGTAAAACTTCCTGTGGCTTGATTTAACAAGCCTGTGGGCTGATTAAAGCCTGATACATTAATCGGGCAGGGGGGCTGTGTGTGATTCAGAGCTAGGCTCTGATTGGTGGCCACTAGTATTTAAGGCAGTGATGTCTGCAGCCTCACTGCCGGTTATAGTTTCTGTTCCAGTCTGCTGACCTGCTCTGTGTCTTGTTCCTGTCTCTTGGAAATCCTATTGACTACCCGTGTATGACCCCTTGCCTGGATTTGGACCCTGCCTGTGTTTCTCGTGACCTTGACCTCTGGCTTGTATACCGACCATCCTGTCTGCTCGTGACCCCTGACCCCGGCTTGTTTATCGGATCTGCTATCTGCTGCCGGTCCTTGACCTCTGCTTGGACTCCACTCCGCTTGCCTGGGTTCTCCCCAGCCGGTACACACTTCACGACCCTCTGTCAGTCTGCGGCCCAGTCTGTCCCCACCATCAGGGGCTCCAGTGAACACCTGATTGGCAGAGTAGATTCCGGGTTGTTTTGTGCCGGCTGGAGGGGTTCCTAACACTGGCTAGAGTGAATTATCATTTCTGTAACACATAGGACAATGTTGAACCCCACTTCTCTCTGGGGAATTGATCACAAGTATTTTAGGTGACATCTGGTTAGGAAACACGGGAACAATGGTGATAGTTTTGTTCCTTTGTTTGTTTGTTTATCATATTGACTAAAATGATGAATAAATGTGGACAGGGTATATAGTAGGACAACAGCCATATAGAGCCACAAGTCAGCCAAGCTTGCTGCAGACCAATCGGCAGCATGCAAATAAACATCTCCGCACTCCTTTTAGTGCACTGTTGGGCTCCAATCTCCATTACTACACAAACATTCAGAATCACAGAGGGACAACATTTGTAGACCAATAAAATAATGGATGAAGCTGAGGGATGGTCTCTGACGACACATCCAACAAGACATGAGATCAGCCAGTACATAACTTCTGTGTGGCCTGTTTACAGATATGGAGAGTTCACTTATGTTACCCTGATTTAGATTTCCAACTGAGCAAGAAACAAATAGCAGCCCACAGTCTAGGACAGAGCAGCCCATTCCAAACAGCAAATAGGAGACCAGAATCAACCTTTACTGAAACCATCCATACATTGTATCACTGATTCCTTACAAGAATCCAAGAAGTAATGTTCACAACCAAAACCGACTGCTTGGAAGAGGAACCCATCTCCACAGTACGAATAACTATTCTAGATTGTATGATTTATAAATCAGTACAGCACATCTATTAGTTCTCTATTAGTGCTTTGAAGTCACTTCAAGAGACAATTGTTCTCCTAATAGTACTTTAAAAAAAAAAAGTGAGCCTGGGAGGCACAGGAGCCTCTGCCCCCCAGGCCAGTTCCTTGGTGGGCCACCTGCATTTCTTTCCTTTAAAATGCTTCCAATAGACCGCAGAGCCGAGTCTCACCCCCCAGGCTAAATTATGCCAGACAGGCCCCCGGAGGGTAAACCAAAGCCAGTGGGCTCCAAATGGGATTCTTTTCCTCCTAATAGTCAAAGGGTCTGTGTCTGATGTCATGTTCTCTTATCATTGGAATAATCTTCCACCACTTGAGTCAGAGAAAGCGTAGCCGCAGCAAGATATATGGGCATATCTATAAGTCTGATCAGATGTTATAATAATATTTTTGAGGTGTGTATGGCCACTCGGCCTCAGTGCAGTTCTTCTTCTTACAATAATTTATGTAATGAGGTATATGGGGACAGAAACAGCAGCATTTGCAGGAGAAGCTGAAGCAGTGTCAGCTGCAGCAGCCACTGGAACTGACAACTGTCTGTTGGCCTCAAGTACATTACATTATGCTTAGACCTAGGAACAAGCATGGTTGTCCAAATCTAGTGATCAGATTTCAATATGCTGTAAAACACTGTTCTGGATACTTAGCTGGAAGGTTTGTTTTCATAAACTCCTTCAGCTTCTCCAGATGATTTTCTACTAATTTAAATGAGTTCTACAACAACTCAGACTGTCAGTGTCCAAACTCACTTCTCTTGTTACTATTTCAAAAGTGTATATATGGTTATATAAAACCAAACGTGTCTCTCTACTCCCTTACTGCGTATCTCTAGATAACTTGTTGCTGTTCCTCTAGTCACTAATAGAGGCCTCTGGCTTCAGTTAGTGGTGTGGGAGATTATACTTATGTTTCAGTATTCTGCATACTGTTGCCGATTGCAGATAATGGGCAGAGGTTTTTGAACCACAACCAGCATCTCCTCTTATTTTTGAGAAATTTCTGGGCGAGACACAATGTTAGTTCAGTTATCAGAAACTCATCACAATCATAATTCTTAGAATTAGGTTTTCCCTCCAGACTAGAGAGAGCTGTTGTTTTGGGGGAGATCACCAGGCATTCTCTGGAGGGTCTGTCTTCTTACATGACCTTTACTTGTACAAGTAGTAATAGAATGATCCATGACAGCAACAGTAATACCGCGTACTGCAATGTATATCTGCCATCGCACTAGGTGAATACACAACATATCACGAAACAGAGGAACTACAGAATTGTGTTACTTTGTTGCAATTCAGTCACTGTTTAATAGTGGTTTCTTGTTCTTGATTACTTTTGTTTTCTCAGAGTATCATACAATTTCACATATTTGCAATAAATGGAATTGAAATCAAATCAACAAGAACTGTCTTCAGCAACTGCATTTCCCTCTGTCACTGACACACACACTCTATTGTTTAATAAAATAGGAAAAGATTTTCAATGTTGTGCTGTAATAATTAACAGTATTCAATAATAGTTTAGTCTTCTCGACTTGAACAGCTTTTCTGGACTATGTTTTTATTCGTTATTTTCAGAGTATCAAAACTATATTTAGATGTAGTTGCTTAAATAATGGTTTATTGCTGCATTAACTAGTCTATATTTCTTGCACATCGCTGGTTGTTTGACAAATACTAAGGGGACAATTAATAAAACAGAAAGCCCAAATTCACCTTTCAATACAGAGGTGTAGATCAGACCAGGATCAGGACAGTCAGTGTCACCAGTCAGGACAGAGATGTAGATCAGACCAGTCAGTGTCACCAGTCAGGACAGAGATGTAGATCAGACCAGGATCAGGACAGTCAGCGTCACCAGTCAGTACAGAGATGTAGAACAGGACAGTCAGTGTCACCAGTCAGTACAGTGGTGTAGAACAGACCAGGATCAGGACAGTCAGCGTCACCAGTCAGGACAGAGATGTAGATCAGACCAGGATCAGGACAGTCAGCGTCACCAGTCAGTACAGAGATGTAGATCAGGACAGTCAGTGTCACCAGTCAGTACAGAGGTGTAGATCAGGCCAGGATCAGGACAGTCAGTGTCACCAGTCAGTACAGAGATGTAGAACAGGACAGTCAGTGTCACCAGTCAGTACAGAGATGTAGAACAGGACAGTCAGTGTCACCAGTCAGTACAGAGATGTAGATCAGGACAGTCAGTGTCACCAGTCAGAGATGTAGATCAGACCAGTCAGTGTCACCAGTCAGGACAGAGATGTAGATCAGACCAGGATCAGGACAGTCAGTGTCACCAGTCAGGACAGAGATGTAGAACAGGACAATCAGTGTCACCAGTCAGGACAGAGATGTAGATCAGACTAGGATCAGGACAGTCAGTGTCACCAGTCAGTACAGAGATGTAGATCAGGACAGTCAGTGTCACCAGTCAGGACAGAGATGTGGATCAGGACAGTCAGTGTCACCAGTCAGGACAGAGATGTAGAACAGGACAGTCAGTGTCGCCAGTCAGTACAGAGATGTAGAACAGGACAGTCAGTGTCACCAGTCAGGACAGAGATGTAGATCAGACTAGGATCAGGACAGCCAGTGTCACCAGTCAGGACAGAGATGTGGATCAGGACAGTTAGTGTCACCTGTCAGTACAGAGATGTAGATCAGACCAGGATCAGGACAGTCAGTGTCACCTGTCAGTACAGAGGTGTAGATCAGACCAGGATCAGGACAGTCAGTGTCACCTGTCAGTACAGAGATGTAGTACAGACCAGGATCAGGACAGTCAGTGTCACCAGTCAGTACAGAGATGTAGAACAGGACAGTCAGTGTCACCAGTCAGGACAGAGATGTAGATCAGACCAGGATCAGGACAGTCAGTGTCACCAGTCAGTACAGAGATGTAGAACAGGACAGTCAGTGTCACCAATCAGGACAGAGATGTAGATCAGACCAGGATCAGGACAGTCAGTGTCACCTGTCAGTACAGAGATGTAGAACAGGACAGTCAGTGTCACCAGTCAGTACAGAGATGTAGAACAGGACATTCAGTGTCACCAGTCAGGACAGAGATGTAGATCAGACCAGGATCAGGACGGTCAGTGTCACCAGTCAGTACAAAGATGTAGAACAGGACAGTCAGTGTCACCAGTCAGGACAGAGATGTAGATCAGACCAGGATCAGGATAGTCAGTGTCACCAGTCAGTACAGAGGTGTAGATCAGACCAGGATCAGGACAGTCAGTGTCACCAGTCAGGACAGAGATGTAGATCAGGACAGTCAGTGTCACCAGTCAGTACAGAGGTGTAGATCAGACCAGGATCAGGACAGTCAGTGTCACCTGTCAGTACAGAGATGTAGTACAGACCAGGATCAGGACAGTCAGTGTCACCAGTCAGGACAGAGATGTAGAACAGGACAATCAGTGTCACCAGTCAGGACAGAGGTGTAGATCAGGACAGTCAGTGTCACCAGTCAGTACAGAGATGTAGATCAGGACAGTCAGTGTCACCAGTCAGGACAGAGATGTAGATCAGACCAGTCAGTGTCACCAGTCAGGACAGAGATGTAGATCAGACCAGGATCAGGACAGTCAGTGTCACCAGTCAGTACAGTGGTGTAGAACAGACCAGGATCAGGACAGTCAGTGTCACCAGTCAGGACAGAGATGTAGATCAGACCAGGATCAGGACAGTCAGCATCACCAGTCCGTACAGAGATGTAGAGCAGGACAGTCAGTGTCACCAGTCAGTACAGAGGTGTAGATCAGGACAGTCAGTGTCACCAGTCAGGACAGAGATGTAGAACAGGACAGTCAGTGTCACCAGTCAGTACAGTGGTGTAGAACAGACCAGGATCAGGACAGTCAGCATCACCAGTCCGTACAGAGATGTAGAGCAGGACAGTCAGTGTCACCAGTCAGTACAGAGGTGTAGATCAGGACAGTCAGTGTCACCAGTCAGTACAGAGGTGTAGATCAGACTAGTCAGTGTCACCAGTCAGTACAGAGGTATAGATCAGCACAGAGTGTAGATTAGACTGGGGTCAGGGTAATTTCAGGGTTACACTTGCACTAACAATATGTTTATTCAGATGTGGTTTTGTTTAAAGGAACAATTATAAAATGGCTGAAATACAAGAGTAACTAATACACAAAACATAATTCACGCTGTTCTTTACTCGTTAACGTATATCACACTGCAGTGAGGTAAATACATCTGCAGTGATTTCAGAATACAGATTATACATTGAGAAGGCCTGGATCCTGCGGGACTCACAGGTACAGAAAAGGCAGCTATCTATTAACGCAAGAGGTCACTTCAGCACATCTCAGCAGGAAATGCTGTATTACTGTGGAGAAGAGAGAGTAATAATAACCTCATCCTCTGCCCTTATAGATTTATGGACACATTTAATCTGAAATATGCTAAGGTCCTTCTTCATTCCTGCACAGAATGCACATCCCTCAAGCCACAAGTAGAGGGCGCACACTAACAGATATAATCATCCCTGCTTCATCTATTATACAGTACTTGTGACCCGTGAAAACAGCAAAATTAATCTAAAAAATGACAAATTAATTGAGTTTACCATAACATTGATGCAATAGTTTTATGTCACATTAAATAAAACTGAACTGACCTTTTATGCTGTTTATAAGATGATCACAACAAAGATTTTCCTGAAATACTGCTCTGTAACTCAGTTATATAACCTCAGTTTTCTGAAGACATATTTTCATCAAACCTTCTAAGAAGGTAAAGTGGAGATGTTTCCCATAGTAATCAGAGTCCAGCTGTCATTTATCTAGTGCATTCCACAAGATGATGGCTAGAATGTGATTGGTCGTTATGGGCAACATCTCCACTTTTCCTTTTTAGAAGAAAATACTAACACTTCATTACCACCCTCTCTATTCATTTACATATTAAAGATGAGAGTTAGGGGACACCAGGACTGTCGTTATCACGTGTCCTTGAAACGCTTTATTACATTGGTCAAAGTGCACCTAAAACCGCAATTCTCTGCAACAGCGCAACTGGAAGGTCCAATTCAAGCACAAGATGAGACCCAATGTAAGGGTGCGATACATATGTTTACCTGTTACATGATTGACATTTATATGGTCGATACCATAATAGAGCTGGAAAGTCAACAATAATGACCAACAACAATATCCCTAACCCTATTCTGAATCCTACAACTAACCCTATAATACTGTCTACATTTAAATTGTCAACCTAACATTTGGTTTATTGACCTAATGTCGACTTTTTAAATGTCAACCAAATGAATGTCTAACCATCGACCTCATACCGGTCTTAAGCAGGAGTCCTTTTGTGGGGGTTGGAAGGCTGTGCACCCTCCCGTAAATTAGGGAATGCACATTAATAGGCGTGTTCATGCCCTTCATCCGTACTCTACGGAAACACTCCCAATCAGCCACATTCCTCATCACCCTATGCAACCATTGCACCCATCCTGCCCGGTGCCATACAAACCCATGCCCATAAAACTGGGTGCAAAAAAAGTAGACATGTCATCACAAGACAACATGTATGTTGTGCTTTTATGGTTCATAAAGGATCCTTACAGCAGCTACAACATAAATATGCAGTTTGTTTTCCCATGTCCAAGGGACAATCTACAAAATATTGTGGCAAAATGTCCTTTATATACAGATGGAATCAGCTATATAGACGGGATCCCTCCCCCGTCAGGTGAGACTGTCCTCCCAGGATTTATCACTCTCATTTATCTGTTTATCACCCTCCAGATGCTGCAGTAATAACACAGAGAGAGTGACAGCCAAGAACACAATATGGAACATTATATCCACCTGGAGTAACTTAATACGAGTCTGGAGATGTAGTGTTGTATTGTAAGACACGGGGGGGTTATAACAGTGGAGGAATTTGAAAATGTTCTTAGAGAACAACATCTCTATGTAAGATGGAAAGGAGGGTTTTGGTCCTTTTTACAGATGTTCTCTATTCCCTTCAGGTAGGATCGTTTCTTGCTCTTTTAATTTGGAGCGTGGGTTCAGTTACAAATAAATATGCAAATAAAACTATGTAACATGTATTCTATAAAAGTGATGTTTTATTGTGTCGTAAGCTTCCCACTTTTATTAATTAGCATAAGAAATATATAGCAATATAATATTAATATGGAGTGAAAAGATCCTCCTAATGACTAATTACGGAAACATTTCCATTTCTCCTCTTATAGAATATTCCCCACACAGTAAATGTTTATTAAAAATTGAAGGGAAAAAAAGAAAAAAGAAAACGTTATCTTAAAGACTATCTTAAAAGACTAAATATTATTTATAAAAATATTTATGTTTTAGAATGGGAAACATGATGTGACTCATTTTTCAATTTTTGAAAGTATAGATTTGGGAATAGAAATCAGGAGATGTAGTATACACTTGGGTACAGGAATCAGGAGATGTAGTATACACTTGGGTACAGGAATCGGGAGATGTAGTATACACTTGGGTACAGGAATCGGGAGATGTAGTATACACTTGGGTACAGGAATCGGGAGATGTAGTATACACTTGGGTACAGGAATCGGGAGATGTAGTATACACTTGGGTACAGGAATCGGGAGAAGATGTATAGATTTGGGAACAGGAATTGGGGGGAATATTCTATGCTCTGCAGTCCTGTCCCTGGGCTGTAGCAGAGGACTCGCAGGGAAGCACAGTGTGTACTTGAGGGATGTCTCAGATCGCTCAGATTACCTGTATTATAAAATAAATGCAGTGTGCTCAGGCACATGAACATTTTGGGGATAAAATGATGGGTGTATTACTATATATCAACAAGAAGACAACAATATAACCCACACATTGGCCGACCTTTCCTACCCTGCTTCATAGAACATAATTCAGCCACGGAAACACATACATCAGTAACTTTTATTTCCATATGACATCACATAATGAAACAAAATCATTAAGTGCAATATGTGTGTGTATTTGTAATATAAAATGTCCTCTACCTCCCTGTAATCATCTTTATTATAGAATACAATCAATATGTTCTTGTGTATTTTTATTGCGTATTGATCTTGTTGTTAACATGCGATTCTACAACAGTGAATAAAAAGAACCTGTGCTACATATAATGTATTATACTGTACAGTAGGTCCTGGTACTGGATTTACTGGGGTGTAACATCCCCAACTATCCCGGTTTTTACAGTCTAGTCCTGATTTTCCAAGCATGGAGGGGATAGGCCAAATGATTTGTAGTGTTGTGACAGAAAAATAGGGACATGGTTGGATCCTGGGGCAAAGAGCCATAAAGGAGTCCAGCGCTTTTCCATACAAACTCAGTGATACAGCGATGACTTTGACAAGAAATAAAGTGGGCTTCCGGTATATTATAATGTCATTACACTGCTCTAACGCAGCACTTTTATGAATTTTGAACAATTTGATTTTAAAATACAGAGAACAATGGGATAGATTTAACAGGACAAGTTCACCATCATGGACATTTACATTTATAAATAGATGTTATAGGACCATAGGGTGGGTACATTTGCAAATACATGTCTCTAGCAGAACATACGTAATGAATCTGTATATGTATGTATGGATCTGCTGAAGGCCGATTATGTGTAAAGGTCACGTCATCTGCTAATCATTTCAGGGATAATCACAGGTGCTGATGAGGCTGTGGCAAGGACAGCATTTTCTTATGTATGCATTCAATGCTAGAGAGTATCTAACAATGGTGACAGCTAGGTAGGGACAAGTATTCGCCACATAGACACTATGGTGGGAGATAGGGATATATCAAAGGGTGGTTTGGAATTTAAAATGCATCTTTTTGTTCAACTTTCAAACCGTGCAGTTTAGCAAAGTAAACACGACACATCGTACTGCAGTGGTGGTCTTTTGACCCAAGATCCGTACAAACATCAGTGTATCAAGCTGCATTTTCAAAAACTGCACAAAAATACACAACTTCCTTTAGACCTGGTTCTCATTGGTGAAATTGGTCAAATTGACGCATTTTGAGTATGAGGTCTACATAAAGATGCCCAAGGTACAGATGGTCGCTATATATGTTCAGACACAAAAATTATAACACACAGCTTAAAATATAACAGATGCATCCGGAGCCACACAGAGATATGCCTCTTAAAATTTGTATCTATGCTAATCATACATGTAAGTCAGAATCAGACACATCGCAAAAATCAGAAGAGAACAGTATTTGCAGGATGTTGGTTTGCAAAATGGCAGATCGCCACACACTGGGCGCTATTTTACCCAAACCGCAAATTATTAAATAATGCGGATTCTGTTTGAGAACCGCATATGATTCATAGTAGTTTTAAAATCTCTGATATATTTTCCCCCCTTTGACTCTAGAACTATTTTTAAAGACAAACTAAATACTTTAAGGCTTTAAGCATGCACAATAATTATATGCACAATATAATCACTCATTCCTCCCACACTGAGATTGTTGGTACTGGGCAATAAAACTGATGAAATTTTGATAATCACATTTAATAGAGATCTTTTGCATCATTTCGGATGGCTTCTGTTCCACACATAGCGATAATTGTAACATCTTATCCAACATGCCATTTCATTTTAAACAAAAATATTTGAGTGTGTCAGTACAGTTATGTACTAAAGTTTTGAGAATGACACAAATATTTTTCACAAAGTCTGCTGCCTCAGTTTCTCCAGAATGTCAGGAAGAGTATTCAGATGAATTGCAATTAATTTCAAAGTCCCTCTTAGCAATGAACTTTATCCCAAAAATATTTCTATTGCATTTCAGCCCTGCCACTAAACGACTAGCTGACATCAAGTCAGTGATTCTCTCATTAACATAGGTGAGAGTGTTGACGAGGACAAGGCTAGAGATCACTCTGTCATGCTGATTGAGCTAGAATAACAGACTGGAAGGTTTTCTGCAAGGAAACACATGCAGTCATCATTACATTGCACAAAAAGGGCTTCACAGGCAAGGATATTGCTGCTAGTAACATTGCACCTAAATCAACCATTTATCGGATCATCAAGAACGTCAAGGAGAGAAGTTCAATAGTTGTGAAGAAGGCTTCAGGGCGCCCAAGAACGTGGACTGCTGAGGACTAGGATAAAGTCATTTTCTCCGATTAAGATTAATCCCCATTTAGATTATTTGGGGCATCTGGAAAAATGCTTGTCCAGAGAAGGAAAGGTGAACACTACCATCAGTCCTGTGTCATGCCAACAGTAAAGCATCCTGAGACCATTCATGTGTGGGGTTGCTTCTCAGCCAAGGGAGTGGGCTCACTCACAATTTTGCCTTAGAACACAGCCATGAATATAGAATGGTACCAAAACATCCTCCAAGAGCAACTTCTCCCAGCCATCCAAGAACAGTTTAGTGACAAACAATGCCTTTTCCAGTATGATGGAGCACCTTGCCATAAGGCAAAAGTGATAACTAAGTGGCTCGGGGATCAAAACATTGAAATTTTGGGTCCATGGCCAGGAAACTCCCCAGACCTTAATTCCATTGAGAATTTGTGGTCAATCCTCAAGAGGCGGATGGACAAGTAAAAACCCACAAATTCTGACAAACTCCAAGCATTGATTAGGCAAGAATGGGCGGCCATCAATCAGTATGTGGTCCAGAAGTTGATTGACAGCATGCCAGCGCGAATTGCAGAGGTCTTCAAAAAGAAGGGTCAACACTGCAAATATTGACTCTTTGCATAAACTTAATGTAATTGTCAATAAAAGCCTTTGACACTTATGAAATGCTTGTAATGTTACATCAGTATACCATAGCAACATCTGACAAAAAGGTTTAAAAACACTGAAGCAGCAAACGTTGTGAAAACCGATACTTGTGTAATTCTCAAAACTTTTGGCCATGACTGCACATTTTGGAGCATGATGTATGTTCTAATTCAAATGTAAATAATAAATTTGGTGATCAGACACAGAACCTACGTAGGGGTGTGTAGTGTCCTGGTCTGCAGCACTGCCCAGGGCCTGTCATGGCTTCAATTCACCATGTTAGTACAGCACAGATGAAATAAATCACAAAGTGACTACAGGTCTCCCTGTCTGACGGGTGATGGGATATATACATTTAGCTAATCTCTGTTAGAGGAATTCAGGGGTAATTATATATATATATATATATATATATATATATATATATATATATACACATATCCTTGGAGGGACATTGCAGTGAAACGATTACGTGCGGCCTGGCAAGCATATGCAGATACTAGTGTATGCCAACATCCAGCAAGGTGAGACTCCAACATGAAACATGCACGCAAGACAACACCGGAAAGCGTCTCCATCTATAAACATAGGACTGGCACCATCATAGATTTACACCTTTATCTTCCCTCCCAATATACAAGAATGCTGATTTATGTGTCACTCCTTACAGGTGACATGAGGGCTCATATGTATGTACATTGCTTGTGCCTAGATGGAGCAAAGGACTTGATGAAGCACCTCTACTGCAGTGGGTATTGCAAAAAACACCTACTGTAACAACCTTCAACTCTCTCCATACCTCCCTGATCCAGATCCTCCCGTCATAACATTCAAAAGATTGTTCTATAGTGAACGCTAAACAAATCCATAAACATAGGAGCCCAGAAATAGGATAATTTGACTTGAACTAAGCCATGATATCATAAATGATTCACTATGTTTTTTATTTTGCAATGTTGATGCTTTGTTAAAAGGGTATTGCATGGTAAAGCTGCATTGTATCAGGAGACACAACATTCTATTAGGCATTACAGCACTTTATCAGGTATATCACAGCATTCTATCAGGCATCACAGTATTTGGTCAAGAATTAGAGCATTTTGAGGCCATTGCAGAAGTCTATCATTTATGGCGGCATTCTACGGTATTGCATGATTCTATCAGGTGTTACAGAATTCCATCAGGGACTTACAAATCAGTACAAAATACTTTTGAAATAATTATTTTAGTAGCATTGTAGTTACGTCCATTATATGTTTACATGATAACTGGGTCGGTTGTTCCAATGTTTTGAGCTCTGTGATAGTGTTTATTTATGCTAGAAACCAGCGTGCATTATAAAGTTTGTTCCCTATGGTGCATTTGTGTGAAGTGTATTAAAATGTCAGACCATACCTCAAGCTGATGTGCTTTATATGTTGTTTAGTCTTCTCCGCCTTCCCTTGGGTAAACCCAACAGCGTTTAACGTAACAGCATCTGCTTACTTGACAGCTAGTGGTATCTTTTAATGGGACGATATATCAATCTTACAAGGTATTTGGCGGAGACATCTCAGCGTATGGAAATCTTCTGTATCACACTATCTTACATGGCTGAGATATTCATTAGCCGCAGATATCCCTACCAGGATGTTACTGTGCAATTCACGCTATCTATAGTACAGCTGTAAATGTGATCCATTTAATAATCTCTACAAAACACAACGATACACAATTTACAAATGATATGACTGATAGGCTCTTTCATATTCATTTTACTAGCAACTTCAAGCTATAGACAGTCTGTACCCTCCGCGCCAGCTTTAGCAGAGCGGACTCACTGGGTGAACAACTATCCAACAGCAAATTCCATTGATTCCCAATTCAGACTCTGGCATTCAGGTAAATCAACGTATAGCTTTACTCTCAGCCATTCCTGTTTGTCCTCATTCACAGTCCATCTTTCACCTGCTCTGACAATTGGGTCTCCAGAATACGGAGTATACAGACCTAAATGCAGGACCAGGTGAAGAGATGAATTAGAGCTACACAAAATTTCCATGGGATTTCTGAACACATATTTTTTTGAAATACAAATGTAGACTTGGTATCCTAGAGGCCCTGTACATTTCCCAGCATGGCTGAGGACCCAGGGTCTACTGCGTGTGTTTAATCCCAGGACATTCCTGATTGTCGCTCTGGTATGCAGGATTGACCTGTCCTATGATGCAGATGAGGACAATTCAATGTTTGGATTCCTTGTAGTCGGATGTATTCATACATATCATGTAAAAAAACCTCAGAAATTGTGAGTAGCATCGGGAGCTACTAAATTTTAAAGTTTAATTTTTAACAGGAACGATAGAATATGGTATCACTTTAGCACAATCTTATCGGTAGAGCCCATTAGCCAGGAGAGACCCTCTAATAGTAGTTAGCACTCCTCTGACACTTAGAGACACTGAAGTCCACTTATATCCCGGGAAGTAACAAGGAGATACTATAGTCATAGACAAACTTTTGAGACCCCTTAACTTATGTGGTCCCTCTACATTATCTAATGAGAAGACAGGCGGAGGCCAACTGGCCTGACGTCACTCAGATCTACATTATCTAATGAGAAGACAGGCGGAGGCCAACTGGCCTGACGTCACTCAGATCTACATTATCTAATGAGAAGACAGGCGGAGGCCAACTGGCCTGACGTCACTCAGATCTACATTATCTAATGAGAAGACAGGCGGAGGCCAACTGGCCTGACGTCACTCAGATCTACATTATCTAATGAGAAGACAGGCGGAGGCCAACTGGCCTGACGTCACTCAGATCTACATTATCTAATGAGAAGACAGGCGGAGGCCAACTGGCCTGACATCACTCAGGTCTACATTATCTAATGGGGAACAGTATGTTGTAAACTCCACCCAATTCACCAAACCCATTTGTACAAAGCCCTGCCCACTTCAGTGCAAACTCCACCCCTTTTGATGTCTACAATTTGGCACTTCCAAAATATGAGATATGTAATATTACAGCAGCTTCTCAATCAGGAGACTATTACCTGATCTCCCCAGGGCAGAGACCGTGTGAAACCACCAGTTCCTGGCGACACATTGAAGCCATCTTCAGCCGACCAACCAGGCTGTTACCTGAATGTTGGCTAGAAGACCTGGACTGGCCTCCAGGAATACAGTTCTTCTCATCATCCTGTAAACCAAGTTTTACCCAAAGCTGCATGATGTAGGAAGGCGCCTTTCCCCTTCTTATTAACAACACCCTAAAATATCATTTCAGCGACTCCAGTATGAATCACCAGAAGTGTCCCTGACACTTACAAAAAGTGTGTGTGGTTGGAGGGTTTTCATCAATAAGTTTCTGTAAAAAATTCTAATATCAACTTTTTTAAAATACAAAATTGTCCATTTAAAATGTATAAAATTAATAAAACAGGGAAATAAGTAGCAGAAATCTAACTTCTAATTAGGGAAAGTAGAAATACACTGACCTATAATCTATTAAGAAGCTAAATATCTCTGACATAATCAGTTCAAGTGTGACAAGTCCTAGAACTTCTTTGATGTAACCCAACTCATCAACTCCTGAAAGTTTCTTTTAAGTAGTAATAACCCAGCATTCGGCTCCTCTACGATATACCCCTATGGTAATAATAATCAAAGAACTTCATCAATAAAAGCACTTTATATGAAGCTCTCTTCAAGTTGAGATGGAAATGAGAACATCTGCACCCATCAAACAGCGTCTTCACGCTCATACACACTTCACGACAAGGGACCGAGACACTCCGGGGATTAGATGTTATCTATACATACATTTATGTCTTAGGCTAAATGTACTGAATATCACTGGAACATTGGCTAGATGCACAAACAAAAATACATGCCAGAAATGTCAGATATTAGCCGCGGTTAAAGGGATCCTCCGCAGACCAAGAGAATATTAAGAGGTCTTCCAAAACTAGACCTTGACTCACTTACGAGTGTATAAAAGAAAAAGACATAAATAGTCTCAGTTTGATGCAGTCTTGTATACACATTTCTTTCCCTCTGTGTTGGATACAAATATACAGTTTGGCACCGATTCCTATCCGAATACAACTTGTGGTTTTAATAAAAAAAAAAAGGGGCACCGAGCTGGAGCATATTTCTGCCCGGATCAGGAGATGGTTTTGAGTTTGAATCTGAGTGTAAGTACGCGACGCATAAACGTTATTTGCCATATGTTAGCAGACAGAACGGAGAGCGGGGCACACACATACATGTATGTGCAATATAAAGTCACATAACACACGTAAAAATAAATTAACTCCTAATACTATAACTATTCATAAAAATATGTGCTTTAAAAAATGTTTACCGTCAGATCTGATGGTAAATCGTGTAAAACGTATATAGTGTGTACACAGGAATCAGCTGCTGATCCGGACTTTTATTTTTTAATTGTTAGTAAAATCATTAAGGATATCGCATGAGGAGAAATTTTGTACAATGTGCACCCAGCCTTACACTGGCCATTTAACTGCTGCAAATGATACATCTGAAAACAGGAGAAACTCAGACCTTGAATAGTCCACATCTGCTTTGGAATATGCCGTTGGCACCCCATTACTGTACATTGTCTATGTTCATCCCTTCTCTCCTCCGTCCTAGTCAGTCAAAAGTGTAATTTGCGTTCGGACATGAATTGAATGTAATTGTGTTATTTGACGTAAGTCCTGTTCTGGTGCATGCTCAGAGCGAATTCACACAAGATACATAAGTTGACATGTATCCGAACATGAATCAGCCCTTTGTGTCTACAGTCAGAAGTAACCCTTTGTCTCCTGAATGATGAGCAGTCAATCACCAGTGTATACCACAACCTAACGTCAAATAATATTTCTATATTGTTATGGTGTTGTGTAACTGTTAGGCTGCCGGTCTGATAACTAACTTACAGAACTAGTGGAAGAGGTCGTCGCCTATAGCAGCCGCCTTTCCCGTAGAGCTTTATGTGCTCACAGGTACTCGGATGCCCCCAGGTCTTAACTCTTAGCGTAGTGCAAGTTTGTTAACAACACCGCAGCGGCAGGGCCGGAGGAGGTTGAGTAGATGGTAACGGATAGTCAGACATCAGGGGTCCGAAGCAAGCAGAATAGTCAGATAACACGCCAAAAGGTCAGGGTCACCAGCATGAAAGCAGAATCCAGAAACAAGGCAAATAGGGTCACAAAGGGAGGTCCAACAGTAAACGGGCAGAGTATCCACAGGGAAACTGGGACAAAGCAGGAACAGGACAGGAGCAGGTCAACAATAGACAGAATCCACACTATAACCGGCATGGAGGTTAAAATACTTAAATACTGGAGGTAGCCAAATCAGAACTTTGCCCTGTAATCACCCCCAGGCAGTGATAATTAATGCCCTGTTAATTAGCCCGCAGGCTTGGTGGCGTGTGCCAGGCTGCCGTGTTGCCGGGGCGCGAGAGCTGTCAATTCGGTGTCCGGCCGTTGCCCTGGCAACAGTCAGGCCAAATACCGGAAGCGACGTCCCGGAGGAGACTGGAGCGAGTGGCCGCCGCGGCTCATAACAATAACTTCATTTTTACTGGCTTATAGATGCTCTCCAGACACTTTCATCATCATCATCATCACCATTTATTTATATAGCGCCACTAATTCCGCAGCGCTGTACAGAGAACTCACTCACATCAGTCCCTGCCCCATTGGAGCATACAGTCTAAGTTCCCTAACACACACACACAGACTAGGGTCAATTTGTTAGCAGCCAATTAACCTACCAGTATGTTTTTGGAGTGAGGGAGGAAACCGGAGCACCCGGAGGAAACCCACGCAAACACAGGGAGAACATACAAACTCCTCAAAGATAAGGCCATGGACAGGAATTGAACTCATGACCCCAGTGCTGTAAGGCAGAAGTGCTAACCACTTAAGCTGGGTACACACTACAGAAATTTCGACCCACTTTTTATGCCGAGCAATTTTACATGCGATCGATGGTCCGATCGCTCGGTCCATGGACTGCATACACAGTAGCCTTGTTTAGGATGATAAAGGGAAGAGCGGACGTCCCTTTAGCGACTTTTTACAGCCATGTTGTCGTGAGCAATGACTGTAATTTCGTACTGACTGTTGTGGATCGGTTGGAAGTTTATACACAGCGGAAACGAGATTGGAACGAAAATATTAAACGGTACGACCAACCAAATGAGGCGAGAATCGTCCATTTGGGCAGACTTTCGACCATCGTGTAACAATACACACTGACCCGACTTTTGAACGAGCGGTCGTATGTCGCATTTTGAGCCGATTATTGCACGAAAAAAGTGTATTGTGTACCCAGCTTTAGCCACCGTGCTGACACTTTACTAAATACATTGCTTCATGTTTCTGGCTTACTCTGTGCTTTTCAAATAAGTCTTTATATTATCAGGCAGATCTACTTATATCCTGAGTGGGAAGCCTTGGTTACAGTTGGTGGCAACTACTTAGGTTTACTTTGAGAGAGAAAACCTGACAACAGAATGCTGGAAAACTGCTCATTAGGAAACCACAGAAATTGAGTCTATGCTGTCTACAATTCATAGCTATTTAATCATAAACATCTATCTGGATTTTAAAACAATATATTTACAAGAGACACCAGATAAAGATCACATTGTGTTAAATGGTTCTCTGACTCCAGATCCTGATAAAAGACCTCAGCCACCCGGGTTAACAGCTAATTTAAAGTTCGATCCTAGGTGAGATTGTGGTTTTCAGAGCTGTGGGTAATCACAGTGGCCTCGGAGTATTATTACGGTATTTGCAGCTTTGCCAGATGTTATTCCGAGTAGGAGTGTGACTAAGTATTGCACAGTGATAGAAGAGCGTAGTAAGAATAGAAGGAAAACAAAGGGATGACAGTTTCTGCGGCTGTTGGTAAAATTACATTTTTGAGAGATGCTGAAGACTGAAATTGCAGCAATCTTCAATAGCAGGGATCGTCATACGGACAATAGCCGAAATGTCAAATCGTACTCGCAGAGAGCATCCAGCTGGGGGTATGTTTACAATCCAGGTCCAACTGACTTTTAAATCACCATTTTTCGATCTTGCAGATAAAAAACAGGTGTGAGACAATCAGGTTTGGGTGACCCAGGTCATCACAGTTCTTTACTTATACACTGAGCCTCTGGCTTGCGGCGTACAATAACATTCTGCCTGCACTTATCTTCATTCCAAGGGTTACACATTTTATTCCTTAACATTATAAGCACTTTGGCACAGGTGCAAAACATATATGTTAAAGTCAGTTGTACAATCTCTGTTTTTGTTGAAATTATGATGTATTGCAGTAATGGGTGTACAGTGCTGTGTATACTCAACATGGGCCACATTTATGTCAAAAGTGGACAAATAAATGTGTAATCTATAGCGACCAATTAGACATTTACTTTCCCAGTTGCAGGAAAGTGACTGCCAGGCTGATTAGTTGGATCGTGATCCAGTTTTATACATTTCCATAATTGAAATGTCTGTTTTTTTTTGTTTTTTGTTTTTTTTAAATGTGATCTGAAAACAATATGATTAAGCAGAAGAATATCTTTTGTTTTTAGAGGGCATCTTAGATATTGGTATGGATATGTGATATTGGGTGGCTTTTTAAAGACATATGGCAGTGTTCTGTGAGCAACTTCTGAAAGTGCTGTTCTATTCAAGGAAGGGAGGGAGTGTCCTAATCACAAATACCTTTCTGGGTGTCGTGTTTAAGCTATTGTGCCAGTGTTGTAGCCACAGAACTGCACCCAGCACTAATACGTTCACAGTCAGAGAAGAGGAAGTGGAAGACAAGGAGAGAGTGATAAAGGAGGAAAGACACGAGGCAAGGAGACGCACAAGATGCTATAAGGTGAGAGGAAGAGATGTTTATATATATATATATATATATATATATATATATATATATATATATATATATATATATATATATTATATAGCTTGATGGAGAGTTGGTCACAAATTGGGTGAAATTCACACTCGAAAAAGGCCAATCTTAAGAATAGCCCAGATACCGTGCAGTTCACACCTCTAAGATCCGCACAGGTCTGATCCAGTGTACACCAGGCACATGTCACAGACACTTATATTTCAATTTGTGCTCATGTTTTTATTTTATGTGCAACAAATGTATTCACTATTAGGCATCAATAAAACTTAAAAACTCTAATACAGCAGATACGACACCCGTCTGGTGTACGAAAAAGTATGCAAAAAAAGTTTTACCTAAACACGTGCAAAAGCATAATCTATGGCTAAACGGTGAAGAAGGCACCAATCAGTGTCAGGGGTGCAATACCAAGCAGCCAAAGACAAGAGGTTCCCTAGTGCTGTAGGCATCACCTGCTGCTATCGCTTGCGCCCACAACTAACACAGCGTTCTCAGGCGTTGTGCATCCGTTTACAAAAATTGCACAAACGCTGAGCCTCTCCTAGACCTCTCCAGTCACAGGGTGGCATAAGTGGCAGAATCAAGAGAGTGTGGGCGTTTATACGTACGCCCACTTTCAGGCAAAACATGGAAATCTGCGTAGTACGCCCTCTGCATCAGCACCGTAATGTATATAGACACCAGTGCTATGGGTGATATTGTGCAATGGTTACACTCCCCTATATGAGGGGAGAGGAGAAGAATACACTTCTTACTCCTTCATACAGTATCGGAACCATAAAAGAATAAGGAATATAATTTGGTGCATAGCGGGTAAAAATAATATTTGTGCAAAATACATTTCCTTATACTCATCTTTTATTAGCTTAAATAATGGCCACCATTGAAATATCTCGTCTTCCTGGACAAAGAACCTTTATAGAGATCACGGTGTATTATAATCATATAACAAATGACTGACACATAACGCACCCTTTATGTGGGTGAAGAGAAACTTAAAGCGTTAAAAAATGTCCAGTGATGTCAGACCGTGACTTTAATATTTGATACATCTCATCATTTCTATACTATATACAATGCATAAAGAAAGCTGCAGTGATTCAAATGAATTGTATCCACTGTCTCTGAGTTATGATTCAAGGTGATGTGGGCTTGAATCCCAGTGTCCCTGAATCTTTCTGCCAGGTGAAAACGCTTCATTGCACAGGAGTGAAACTATTGCACATCATAAACTGAATAGGAATTTTCATGCCCCTCCTTTACGTTTCAAGAGGAAATAACAGGGGGGAAAATTGAAAAGTCGTTTTTTTGGCATGAAGCTGAAAATGTATCGCATTTTTATTCTATCGCTTCACACATAAAAACAGGGAATTGAATTGTCCCCTAATAGTTGCATAAAGATCACAGTATATCAGTAATATTGTACTGAGAGGTCTATAATTAGGTATGTTCTAGAAATGTCTCCAATGTGATCACCAAACAGCGTGTTTCATATAAATAAACCCCGCTCCAAGACCTTCATCTAAAATTATTCATGTGTGGTACGTTTTATTGCCTGAAATTTATATATACATCAAATAAAATGCTCTCGTGTGCATTGCAAACTGTATGGGAATGAACATTTTAATCAACTGCGATGTGGTGAAAAACGTTTAACCCTGTAATTACCATAGCAGCATAAAGGCGACCTGCAATAGAGGTGCTAAGTGCAGATTACACTGTACTTTATATAATTGGGCAATGCAGACAGTAACCGGCACAGATTAGATGGTAAAAGCACAGAAGGTGATACCATTATATGTCTACTTTCAGGTTATGTAAAACCAGGATGGTTTTTTTGCAGATTTGATGGGGAACGCGGTAATGCTTTGCTTGTGATTTGTTATTATGTAAAGTACGAAGAGAGATTACTTTGCAGTGATTGATACAGTGTCATTTCATCACTGCAAATATCCATCCACAGACTGTATCCATCCACAGAACTCCATCTATACCATGGGATTAACCAATGATCATAGAACTGCAGCATATTCATCCACAGAAACTAGTAACATTACTAAAGCATTTAACACATATCTCCCTACTTTTCAAGTTGGGGAAATGGGATATCGTGCGTACACTGCACTAATGGGAAGTGACCACTTGTCACAGGGTCTGGCTACTCTCCTGGGGGCCTATCCAGTGCTACTGACTCTCTGAGCCGCCCCCTTCCCTCCCCTAAGAACGCACTTTGACTGTAGTGCAGCCCAGCGGCAGGTGCAGGAGGCACCTGTTCTCCGCTGCTCTGCAATGTGGAACAGCAATGAACGGGACATGACTCCCAACTTTCCGGCCTGATCGGGACAGAGTCCTGAAATCAGGACTGTCAAACTAAAATCAGGAATTGATGGGCTGCAATATTGCCTCATATCATCATCATCATCATCAGTTATTTATATAGCGCCACTAATTCCGCAGCGCTGTACAGAGAACTCACTCACATCAGTCTCTGCCCCATTGGAGCTTACAGTCTAAATTCCCTAACATACACATACACACACACACAGACAGAGACTAAGGTAAATTTATGATAGCAGCCAATTAACCTACTAGTATGTTTTTGTGTGGGAGGAAACCGGAGCACACGGAGGAAACGCACGCAAACATGGGGAGAACATACAAACTCCTCACAGATAAGATCATGGTCAGGAATCAAACTCAGTGCTGTGAGGCAGAAGTGCTAACCACTAGGCCACTGTGCAGATATCTCATAGACATTAGCTCATTGCCTCTATCACATAGAGACCCGATTGTCCAACACTGACATACAGGAGAATGGAGTCTAACAATGGCTGTCTCCACTGTTTGTAGGCGATAGCTCCAGTGTAATATATTATTGGAGTCCCCGCAGAAAACATGGCCCTGTCCTGTCACAATGTTACGCACTCGGCCTTATGCTGGAAGAGATAAGGAGTTTATATGGGGTATTACACTACCATTTTCCCAGGTATAATACAGACTGACACATCCCGCATCATAAACATGTAAATAGTTCTTGAGACCTGACGCCATGACGAGATCGTAAAAAGCAGCTAGACATAAACCATTTATTACCCCCAATGTGGTGTGTTTATGCTTCTGATGATGGCACTTGATCATAACGAATGTCAGCGCTTACATTAACAGGTGGTGTGGATTGGGGGTAGTGTAATACGGAGAAGGAGTGCTTTATCTCCTCTGGTGGGACACATGGCGCCTCTGACCTGCAGTTACGCCTCTCGGATCAGCTTGGAGAGCAGCGTACAAGCGATCAGTCAGTTCCACATAAAACCCTGCTCGTTTCCCTCTGAACCGCTTCCTCAGTAAAAAAAAAAAAACAGTTTTACGGCCTTCTCCCTCCAACCCGACCATCCAATGAATCCTCTTTTTTATGATTTGATGCAGTTACACTAAAAAAGAAATACCTTAGTTGTTCTCTGGGGGCTATTAACAAGGAATAATTTATCCTAGAAATTTGTTATGTTAGAATTACCAATTAGATGTAATTATAACTTACTGCCGCTCTCGCTGCTCTGCAGCTGAAGAATTTGGATCACATTAAAATCAAATTAGCATATATTAGGATAGCCGGGCTCCTGCATGCGGTGAGTGCCAGATTAGCAGGGCTTGGTGGTCACAAACAGGTAAAGGGTCGGCTATGCCGTGATCTGCGAACGCTGCTCTATCAGTCATCGATCTGTCCTCATTAGTACACAATGTCTAAGTATAAACAGCTTTGTGGGTTCAGCATCAAAGCTGCGGCTCTGTAATGGGGTCTTACTCTTTGTCTTAATAGCCTCAAAGCAATAAAGATACAAAAGTGAAAACAATTGATATAAAAAAGAAAAGAAATAGTAAGAATGGAAAATATTTTGGACAAAGAAAACGTCTTGTTAGATCACTACATGCAAGAAAATATTAGACGGTCATTGAAGTAATTGTGTAACCAGTTTCAAAAGAGCCTGAAACCCAGAGGAGGGACCTTCGCTCAGAGTGTTGTGCGTTAGAGGACGCGGTCAGTATCTGTAATTAATAACCACGTTTAATGAAAGCTTTACGGTCATTCCAGTTGGTGGATGGGAGACTTTACGGGTCTTGTCCTACTTTTTAATATGTTTGGGCCACTTTTCACTCAGTGCAGATACACTACATGGTAACTATTAGCAGAGAGGCTCTTAGATTGGTTATAGGTGTCAGCTTTCACAGAGGAAGTGACCAAGATTAATGTATCAGCTGAATTTCCCAACATGATAACATTACATATTCATAATTGAACACTTCCTGGGCTGTTCTGTTACTTTGTTGCCAGACGTACGTTGTGTGTCCCAGATTCAGTCTGCAGAGAGAGAGAGAGACAAAGTAACAAGGCGCTATCCAAAGTACAAAGCAGGCGATTGAGGACGGGGTGTATCCCCCTGTGAACCCCTCCCTGGTGGTCCAGTGTGGAGGATGCACAGACCCTCCAGCGTGAAACAGTAATCATCTTATATTGCACATCCATTATAATGTGTCCCATTTCTTTATGATCAAATCCTGACACTGACAAATCTCAGAGTGCTGGGCAATTAGAGCCTGAGAGATTATTAATAGACATAGAGTCTATAACTCCAACAGAGCCCCTGATTACACCGTTCATCTACAGATATTCACTGTAAATCTGTATCTTAGAATACTGGACACAACCACAAATGAGAGAAGCCAAACAGGGCAATTTATAACAACAAATACGGAGTAGTGTAATACCAGTATCTGCCACCGAGGGGCACTAGCCAGGGTATTTGAGTAATGTGTGCCGCTGATTAGCAATATTTATGTCAAGTGTTTGCAAATATCTTTTAGGTGTGTTTGATAAGAACCTGAGCAGCTAATTGTATTCAATATGTATCTCCTGCTTGTCCATTATATACCCAGTTTATTATCCACTCAGATCATTGGAATAATCCCAGCAGCACCAATAGTGGCAGAACAGTTCATCGTTGGGCCCTATAGCAACATGGGGCCCGGCAGGGGTGACCTTAGTCACCCAGAAACATCCTACACTTGAATCATGACAGTTCTGTGGGTGAGACGGAGGAAATGACTTCTAGGGACCTCCAACTACTGTCTGCATTAGAAAAACTATAACAGTCTGCAGTCCAAGACCCATTTTTGTGGGAATCAGCCTGTGTTTTAATGAACTTTAGCTTCAATAAAATGGCCACCATGATTGTTCTCACTTTTGACTCTAGTATTTCTGTGACTTTAGAGAAAAGGAAAATGCAGTCCATTACTTTTGATATTCTGCAATTTCCAGGCTGCTGAGAGTTATGTGAAACACTGGGTGAGTAACTGTAACACTAATTTATTTATTTTATTGGATGTTAACGGGAGATTAGTGTTCATTTTGTTGTATAACCTTACAAAGTATTACATTATATTATTTTGGTAAGATGGTCAAGAAAAATGTATTTAAAAGGAGATTAATATTAATGTGGATTTTTAAGATACAGGCAGTTAACAAGTGGATTTGCTGCTGTGACTGAGGCAAGTGAGTCTGGGGGAAAGAGGGAGGTAAGTACTACGGGTGTATTAGCTTAGGGCACCCAGAACCTTTAATCAGGCCCTGATTATTAGGTTCCACTCTCCGTATATACAACAGCTCCCATAATCCTGTGCAGCATACATGTTAATTTGCATATACAGATTTCACTATTTACACTGCAGATTGTATGTTTATATTACAGTGCTCTGGCTTTAGGCAATAAAACCAAGTTATCTCAAAGACAACAGTTCATGTTCTATATTTCAGACATTATTTCTCTGTAATTCCTCTCCATAACTTGAAGCAGATGTTCTTACAGGACTATATATAGCAGTTGGAGCAGCCAGGAGGTTGTGCTCGCTTCGGCAGCACATATACTAAAATTGGAACGATACAGAGAAGATTAGCATGGCCCCTGCGCAAGGATGACACGCAAATTCGTGAAGCGTTCCATATTTTATCTCTAATTCTCATTTTTATTTCTTGTTTTATAAATAAAAATCAAATTATTTTATAGCTGTGTTTCATATTCTCAGCCACCGGTTCCATGAGATGAGGACTATCTAGGTTTATTATGGAGAAAAGCTGAGTAGGAATAAAATTATGTTGATTTCTTGTCATTAAAATATGTAAAGTAACATGTAAGATCTGATACAGGAAGAACACAAAGTAAATCTTATGTTAATGGACAAACGGGTCTTCTTGGAAAATGAATTCAAATTGCTGTTGAAATAACACATTTTTCTGCCAAAAATACCTACTCTAAATAGGTTGATTTTTTATAGAAACAAATAGCCTGAAATGGTCAAAGAAACTATATTTAGCCTCAAAACACCTTTTTAGAACCTGTTTAATATAATCATTGTTTGGTTATTTTTTAATGACTTTGTTTATCAACTGAGTTTCCCATGTACAATCAGTAATAATACTGTTACATAATGAAACATTTTACAATAACGTGTTTGTTTATTTGAATGTGATTCAATATTAAGGAGTTTTATTTTGTTACTTTATATATCACTTTCACCCATGTTGCACTTGATCTGTGTCTCAAAACAATGTTTATGGAAGGCAAATGAGTAATGACTGAAGGACCCAATGGTGGATTACAATAGGGGCTATTTTGTCATATATTGATATCTTGTCTTTATACTTTTTGGTGATACAAGTTGCTGTACAGAGGAGGTGCAGTCTGTATCAGGAGGGAAGAGAGGAGGGTAAAGAGCCCCACAGGGGGCATCTGGCCCTGGGACGCTCCCATAGTCGCTACTTCTGGCTGGGCCACCTGCAATCTTTTTCCTTTATAATGTTCCTAATAGGCAGCTGAGTTGATTTGAGCCCCCCTAGGCTAAAATTTGCCAGCCAGAGAGAACAAGGGGGTGGGGGCAGGGCAGGACCACACATCTCTCCAGGGGTAGAAGGAGAGGGGGAAGCTGTGGGAGTTTGATGATGTGAAAATAAAGTTTAGAGAACTTTTTAACACTCCTGTTACCAGCTGAAGCAAACTGAAATGTTAGGTCATTTAGGGGTCTAGTTAATAATGAACAGGTTGTGCGCTGTTAATTATCATCTGTCATCACAATGACGACAGATGACTTTTCAGCTGAATTAATATTGATAGCGTCTGATAGGAGGCTGCCCCGGTGATGACTTTTTACTACACTATGTGTACAAGGCAGTTTCGGCATGGTTTAGGGCCCATTTAAGAGATAACTTGCTGTCTGCTTGTATTAGTCTGTAGGCCTCTTGTACTTATTTTACCTCTGCTTAGTCACCTAACAGCCCAGGACCTCTACATGACATTAGTGCAGGCGTTTAACCCTGAATATGCCGGGGACTCTGCCTGTTTGTGGCTGACACAGCAGGACAAGTACTTCTCCCTTCAGCTGACCAGACACTCAAGGGAAGCAAAAAGCAAACATTGCAATTCATGTTGCCTTGCAATAATAAAACACGTAACATAGTCACCCCATCTTTCCCAGCAGAGAGATATACTGTTTCCATTAGAAACTGAACAGTAGTTTATTAACTAATGGTTCACACAGAACTGCAGAATATACATTGCCAGCCAATCACAGGTCTGCGCTACCGCTAGCCAAAAGTGTGGTGATACTAGATGAGCTGAAGACAAATGATGACATGACTCCAGCTAAGAATGTGAGTTCCAGGCTGCCATGGAGGACAGAAACTGGAAGGGCAGTGTGGGACTTGTAGTTCTATAACATATCCCTGTCTGGCAGTGTGCCTGCTTTTCCTTCCACTGATGTTTGTCAGACAACAACTATTAATTTTCCCCCCACTTCTTGCACTTCAGTCCAGAGGGTGGAGGGTGACGTACCATGCGCTTGAATAACGTAGATGCTATTTTTGTTAGCTCTCCTCTTTATTTAGTTAATGTAATGTTATTATAATATGTAGCCATGTACTGTAGATAGAGTCAGCATTCACTGCCACACTCATATTCCCGCAATGTAATATTAAAGGAGGGTAGTAGGTCCTTTAGTCTGAGGGATGGATTGGCAGATTACTCATCTAAAGGGACAGCAATAAAACTTACTTAAATGTGGAAGTTGTGACAGGGAGAGGTATGAACTAAAATTAATTTTAAAACATTATAAAAAAAGTTGTTCGATAAAGTTAAAAGAAAGCATGAAAGACAAATGTAGAAGGTTTTAATCTTGACGTTTTCCCATGATACAGGCTGAAGACAACGAGTCGTCCTTGGGCCGGTACTTGTGGATAAGCGAGTAGGAGAGACAAGGATGGCGACAGGCGTGACAGCCCCTCCCCCCTCCCCCTCCACCTCAGTTGTACCCATTCATGCCTCCGCTCTGCTATACAGGTTTAATGAAAATGATAAGAGTGAAAACGATTACCGTGACCCTTTAAAAAGCCAAGTGGAGCTGAGATTTGAAAACACATAAATATTGGTGGGGGAGGTGTGTGTGAAAGAAGCTGGAAGCTGGGTTTTAAATTAAGGGACGAGTTCGTATTTACCTACAGCTTGCCTGAACCCTCAATCTAGCCCTGAACGCAACGTACCAATGAATAAGATACATTCTCAAATTATACAAAAACCGATATCAGAAAGTGTAATTTTCTAAATAGCTCTCCAAGCAAGAGATGTTCTGTCTATCCGATTGGCTGCTAGGAACCCCTGTATGTCAGGTATCCTATTTTATCATATTTGCCAACTCTCCCTGAATGTCAGGGAGACTCCCCAAAATTATGCGATTCGTCAAGCCCTATCGCTGCACGTACACCTCCCCCGGATCTACCTGAAGCCAACAAGGAAAAGTTGGCAAGTATGTATTTTATAGATAAATAAGACATATTATACCTCATGTGTTCTAGCTATACATAGGATTTACTGCTCTCTAATCTGCTTATTTCTTCTCCATTATTAACACGTTTTATCCCTTTCCTTATCTTTATCATATTTCATTCTAATTAATAAAATAATCTTATATTTGTTCCTTTCTTGTATATGTATTGAAATTAATAGAATTCTCTTGTGATGCCGATACTTTTATATGGGAAATAAAACTATATATATTTCTCCATAACCTCTCCATATGTCCTTCTGTAGTTAATGTAACGTAGCAGTATTCCGTTATGTGTCGACATAAGTTCATAACGTCTCCAGAAGCCCTGAGATGACATTTAAGCTTGAATGTTGGGAATGTGTATGTCATTGAGCTATAACCCTTACATTTCCTCACCAGAATTCCATCTCCGATACATTTTTTGTCTCAGTTGATAAATTAATCTATTACAATATAATAATGATTCACAGTTTGTATTTTTGTCAATTACATCCACCTTGTTGGCTGATTTTACAAGCAGAAGAGACCTGCTTTGGGCTTAGTATTTCTGAACCCACGCGTTTCACATTCACCTAACGGTTCCTTTGTGCGATACTTGTATACATCAGAGTATAACCCAGGTGACCCCCCCCCCCACTCTAGGACAAGCTTTAATTAATGGGCCTGAGGTCAGAAGGGCAGTCAGGGTTGTGGCTTCTCACTATAGATGGAGAGATAAGCAGAAGCAGGTGCAGAAGGACTAAAGAACAGATCCCATGATGCACTACGATTCTCAAGGCAGTGACGCACAGGGTTAAGTATTCTTTTTTTATTTTGTTTTTAAATGTTGGCTTTAGTCTTTAGTCTACCTTTAAGCTTCTCTGTCCCTAACTTGCTATTATTGACATAACAAATTGCCTTAAGAGAAGTGAGAGTCAATCAGTCAGCTGCATGGGGTTTTAAAGATTTGATTAAATGCTAAAATGTTTTCACAATGGGAGACATATAAAAGTTCTGCTGTGTACAATCTGAACTTAAACATTGTGCAGATGTTTTTTTCCTACGAAGATTATAGCATTTCGTGACTGTAAAAATAGTACATGATGATTAACCCTTTTAGACCCTGACCAATATCCACACTTTCTGAAAACAGCTTTTGTTTCATAGTTAACAAATTAAAGTGTTTTATTCAGTATCAGGCCCATGTTCTTACAACAAAGTACTCAGACACCTGTAGGCCACATCTCAAAGTTTCTAAATCCCCCCTCCCCCAGGTATTGCCCAATGGTGAAAAACTGACATATACATTAGGGACTTGACAGGGAAGGTGGGTCCCCTCAGCTCCGGTCTCCAAAGCAGCGCCCCCCAGCCCTCCCCTATGGTAGTTACGTCCTTAATACAGAATATTTCAGGGGAGGGCTGGCAAATTTTAGCCCGAGGAGCAAGACTCAACTCAGCACCATATTAGGAACATTTTAAAGGAAAAAATACAGGTGGCCCAGTGACCCAGCCCAAGGTAGTCCACTATGGGACCAGTCTAGGGGGGCAGATGTCCCCTGCCCCTGATTCCACGCTTGCATTTAGGTTATATTGTAATTAGTATCCAAAATGTCAGTAGCACTAAAGTAGTTTAGCTCCCACTATTGTAGTTTAAAGAGAGGTCTGAAAATATAATTACAACCGGCTCTGTCCTTACTACTATAACACACAGCCCATGTTGACAAACTCTTAACTTATATTGTAAAGAAACCTCAATGGTTTTGTACAATAAACAGAAGACTGCAGTCCTGTATGGGAGTAAAAGGAGAAATGTTATATACAACCATAGTTGCCAACTGCTTCTCAGCCTTTTGGCCAAGATCAGGTGTAGAAACGTATGTATGTAGTGGGGCGCCCCCTGTAGTAGATGGGCTTCAAGCAGAGGACCAGGTGACGGCCTGAGGCGTTACGTGCCCCCAATACTGCCCTAATATACACATGGTGGTGGCTACCAACTGTGCACAGAGTACGGCACTTAACACTGATACACTTTGATTTTTGAGCGGCACCACTTTTCTTTGCCCTAGCTTTTGGCCAGGTGCAAGGATAATATTTGTATTTCTTGCCTGAAAGGCTAAAGCTTTATGGCATTATTTATTTATTTGACACCAGCACTCTTACGTTTTGTTTGCGTTTAGTGTGTCCTCCACGTTTTTGAGTGGTTTGAGTATAGACGGTTATGGGCGACCTTTTCCCCAAGTTATCCGAGGCTCCTTCTTTCTGGGGGGAGCTGAAGAACCATTTCCCTGGGGAAAGCTTCAGCCAACCTTGGGGTAAAGGGGACTGCCTGAGCCTTGCGGTGGAGGTGGTCCTGACAACCCTAGCCTCCTAAGGGGCCTTTTGGCTCCAGAGATTGGGGATGTAAAGGGGCCCTCCCTAGCTTCGGCGAAGGAGGGCCTGAAGATCTCTTTTTTCCCTCCCTGGGACGTTTGGGCTCCTGGGGGGGAAGGGGAAGCACAGAACCCTTTCCCTTTTAGGAAGGGTCCAAAGTACCAAGCCCCCAGCACAGTTTCACCGCACTGGGTGATTTGGAGTGACGCACTTCTGGCTGCATACATTTTTTAAAGAGAAAAGAAAAATTAGTACATAGACCCTTCTGTGTGGATTTATTATCAGCTGATCAGGAGCCACACAGATAAGAATACGCTGTCACTTAGAAGAGATATTTGGAGTTGGGTAATCTGTGTATGATCATTGCTGAATGGAGCAGTCTGTATTATTTGCTACAGTTTCCCTCTCCTGTCATCTAATTGCCCTAGTCAGTCATTATGATTGCTTAGTGTGGATCACAGGTGACACATCGGGCACAGCCTCTCTCCCACTAAGCACCATCTCACTTGGGAACGCCACTCAATCCGAAGGCTGATGCATTGCAGAAGCTTCGGAATTTTATTGAAAGACAAATCAATTGAGCCTCGATTGTTGCAATTAGTGTCAGTTCAGGTAACAATCCCAAACACCAAATTGTCTCTGCTCACAAATTCCTCTTGTTCTTTACTCTGTATGTTAATGAAGCCTTGACTGTTTTTTGCTGTTCTGTAATACGCAGCAGTGTTGGAGGGAGATATGAAAATCTACAATATCTGGATGTGTTAAGGCGAGTGTTGTGTCATTGATTGATGTCCCGGGTTATACAGAGATTTTTGTCATTATCCGAGCAGAACAAAAGGCTGTCAGAGAGCACAAAGCGTTACAAACTCTATCATTTAAAGATCACAATCACAGTATGAGGCAGATACCGACTGCAAAACAGGACCAAGAGCAGCCAGTAGGTATTTACTGCAGCAATATGCCCTGTACAGTTCTGACTTCAGAAAATAATGCCAGTCTGTCCTTAAAATTGGTAAGAAGCGAACATATGCTTCTCAATAATGCAGAGTGTCGTCTCCTACTTGTAATGTCATCGTTTTGCCTATGCAGGAACTTGAAAATCAAACACAGTCCATCTGTGCAGTATTGTGTATTCATTTGTCTCTCCCAGCAGATTGGTATTAGTCAGTGGCAACGCTCCTGGGTGGCACAGAGCATATCTTCCGGTCAGTGAAAGCGGCAGCATGATGGCGTTGTTTTGTTTAAAGTAAAGCCATGTGGCAGACACACAAGCTTTCTGCTGCAAGACTGAACACCGGGGTTGCCAACCTTCAGTAAATTTACAGACAGGCACAAAGTAAAATATGCACAAGTTAGCAGGTAAAAGTCAGGAAGCCACTATAATATATGCTGCAATGTTACAGCAATGATTTTGGAATTGTGTAGGATAAATCCTTTAGTTACAATCTCTGAGACATTTACAGTAATGATTTCAGTACTAGCAGAACAAGAGAAGATTGGGGTCTATTTATCAATGGGTGAAAAGTCCTAAATCAGCAGAAAACAGAAGTTTTCACCTATTAACAAAGCCCTCAGACGAAGCTTAAATAGGAAGCATATTTAACAAGGTCAAATTTTAAACTTCCTCCATGTGTGTGTGTCCTTTTTAGGGGTGGAAGGAAGGACCCTTAGCTCATACTTGCCTACTTTTTTGCTTTGGGTTCCGGTAGGTCCAGGGGCAGGCAGGCGTGTGGGGACAGGGCTCGGAAAATCACGTCACTAAACCCCGCCCCCTAAGCGGTCACAGCCATTTTGCCCTATACCAGCAAGGGACGGGGCAGAGAGGATGCGTGGTTCATGTCACTAAGCCCCGCCCCCTCCATGTAATTTACCAATCTGTCCAGGATACGGGAGGTTGCTCTGCTCTACCGGGAGTCCGAGAGGATTCCCAGAAATTCGGGAGTCCCCCGGTAGGCAACTATGCCTTATGGGTCACCATCCTCCCAGGTTTGTTGGGTCTCCTTATGGAGTGCTAAAGACTCCAGTCCCTGGGGAAGGCTTCAGCTGACTCCTGGGAAAAGGGGCCCACCCGAGCCCTGCAGCTTAGGTGGGCCTGAAGACCCTTGTCTTTCGGAGATGGGGAGGAACGGCGTCCAATTCATTTTGAAGAGGACTAAGCCCCAAGGACTGGGTGGTGCAAGTACCTCAGGATGGTGATAGTCAGTGGTCAGGCCAGAAAAAACATGCTTTATTATTAAAATAAACCATTGCTTCTGTTTTTGTTTTTAATTAATATTATTTTAGTATTTTTAGTTTATTGTCTTTTTTAAATTTTATTCTGTAACTGAAAATCCATGTGTGGCCTTCCAGTTCCCATGCACGTGAGACCCACTGGCCCGGCGAGCTGTAAGACTCGTCATAGGACGGCCAGCTAGTTCTTTTTCCCACCTTTTATTTAGAAATTCGGCGACAGCAGATTCTCTTTCGCTGTCATAGGCATCAATATAAAATCTTCTTTGGAAAGAAAATTGGATAGACACTCTCAGATCAGAAATACTCACCTTTATATCGGTATTTGCGAATATTATTATTATGATTATAAATGAAATATATTGATGCAATAAACGGCTACTAAATCTGAAATGCTGGTGAATCACTAATAGTAATATCACTGTAGACTTGGGACAATATATCCCATAGTGTTAATTATATGGAGCAATAGTGACACATTCTTGCCACATTGTAATTAAGCATATCTGTGTCTGATGCAGTTTATATGTACCAGCGACGTAGCAATTTCAATTTTAATATTTGGCCGACAACCAAATCTGTTTACAAAATATTCTGCCAAGCACCGGGCTGAATCTCATCCTGATTTGCATTTTAAAAGCAGTTGGAAACAGAATGATAAAATCTTATCTGTAATTTTAGTTCCTGAAATAATAACTCTGCTTCCTGCATAATAAAATTGCATCATTAGCAGCCAGATACTGTGGGACAAATCCTAAAGCTGAATCTTACTAAATACTCTTAGAATTCAGTTGTATCCTGGATTTGCTACATTTCACAGTAATATCACTTAAATACTTTATTTTGGCTTTTGTGAAGACAGTATAAATACTTTCTATGTTGTATAAACAGAGTCTCATTGTATAAATACAATGTCATTGTATAACCAGTTGTACAGATGGGGGTGTGGGGGGGGGGGGGGGTACCTGCCTACTTTCATGGTAGCAGACATATGAAGTGTATCTTACATGTTGTGCAAAGTGCAGCACAGGTCACATAGGAGCCATGGCGGCCATTTATCTATCTGGAAAAATTGTGGATGCTCAAGAGTATATTTTTGTGCCAGTTTTGTCCCTCGTGCCCCATTCTGCTTGTTGATGCCTCCGTTTTGTAGAATTACAACCTATGGTAGAATGCAGCTTTTGGCAAAACTTATTTCAAAGTCTTTTTAATGTCACTACGTTATTTATCCCCAATGTTACATGGTGTCTCCTTAAATACTGCTTGTATTTACTGTATGTTTACATGATCAGGGTGCAGTTAGAGATCGCTGCACATTATATCTGAGCTATGGATTTGTGGAAACTGGTGATAAATGAAATGGTAGTGTTGATGCTGAAAGATAAGGGCCTATTTATCAATCCAATTATTCATTAACATAGGTGCATATTTAAGGATCATTTAAATGTATTATTAGAGCATTGCAGCAGATATTGGAGGTATCTGCTGTGGTCTCAGTGTCTTTGAACGTAGAAGTGGTCCCCATAGCTTTCTATCGAGACTGCTATTTTGCACGATTTAACAAGTTCTGAAAACCAAAGATTTTTCGGAACTTGTGCCCGATGGCTGACGTCAGCTGAAGATGGCATTAGCCTTTGAAGCCCATGGGGAGAACATTGTGGTACAGGGACCTTCGGATCCCTCACCCAGCTTACCTGCTCTACCTTCTGGTCACTATTGCAGAGTGCCCACATTGTAATGGTGACCATAGAGCAGGTAGGATATAGGTGCACTTGTGTGTTCGCAGGGACTGCAGTTTACAGTAACCGCTGTTCAAAAACAACAATTTTGATAAATAGTCACGATCTTTCATTCCTTATCAATGCGATAAGGAATTAAAATGATCGTGTAAAAAAAACATGTTGATTGTTGAATATGCCCCATAGTTGGCTGAGGGTGGATCCATGCCGCTATCCCGGAGATTTAAGTGTCATGTCCGTGCACGCCCAGAAACATCCCGCACCTCCTCAGCCTGCACAGGATACGCCCCCTGACAGAGGCGCTATAATCACACCAGGCATCCACAGCAGCTGACCCAATAATGACGCTACGGATTATGTGATGACACATCTGCTCCTCACTCAGTCTACAGCTATGCTGTGATATTATAACATGGGAACTATGAAGGGGCAGGTTGGGGTGGAGGGGGGCAGGGGGCATCTGCCACCCGGGCTGGTCCCTTAGTGGGCTACCTTGGGCTGGGTCACCTGCATTTTACTTCCTTTAAAATAGGCTGCTGAGTGGAGCATTGCCTCCCGGGCTGATATTTGCCAGCCCTACCCTGAAAACATGTGACCATTATATCACTGCATAGAGCCCGGACGTGTATCTCTGCTCATTGTGCAATCTGTACCCTCGTCACTTCTCTCACTTCATCACCCATCACCTACACACAGGAAACACAGCAATTTTTTCCCCCAAAAAAATATCCATGCACTGGAAACTAATGACATCTCTTTAGGGATGAGGCACATAGTGTCCCAGAGAACTGAAGGCTGCACGCTGGTGTGTGTGGAGGTGACAGGTCACCATTAACTCCTTGTGACCCAGATATTTGAGGTTTACATAGGAATAAAAGTTGCTCCACCGCCTACTGCTTGCAACGAGGATAATCCACCGCCGGTCTCCTGTGCGATACCGCCCAACAGTAACACGACAACAAGGGGTAATATCACAACATTACGCTCTCTGGGTCTTCATACAACTCTACTCTTCAGTACAAGAGACATCGGCAGTCCGCTGGGGTTACATTTAGGGGCCGGATTTGAGTCAGTTGAAAATTTGGCCCAGATGTAGAATTTGGTGCCAAGCCAACCATGTTGCAAATGAATGCAAATAATTTTTTTGCATGCTGGGCAAATATTGCATGCTCCTTGGTGTACAGATCTACTGGTTGGCTCTATTTTTACACTGCGTTTTACATTTGGGCAAGACTGCCTCCTCTTACAGCTATAACTCATCGCTCTCTGCCCTCCACTTCCCCAGCATTGCTGTTGGTGTCCTTCATATAAAAGTGACAGGTCAGTGATCTCACAGCTTGCTACCTCCTGCATCTGCCCTCACAGCCTGAGAAGACACACTCATCTTGCCAATTGGCCCCTGAGTATAGCACACTCTCAAGCTGATAGTTAGCTGGCAGCTATACTCTTTCTCGTGTCATCTCCGTCTAAGCCTCATAGGCCTCCTGCGCTCTTGGTGAGAGGCATCATGGAAGCCGTTACAAGAGGGAGCACAATGCACAGAGTGCACGCTCTAACAATCCTTTCAGGAGGACAAGGTGGCAGCGGTACAAGGCGCTATATAAGAAGATAATAAACAGACAGAATACAGCCTGGTTATAGGTTCTAAACTTCATAATTCAGACATCCTTCAGTCTCCGACATTATCCTCAACTCTGATCTTACACAGTACTTAATTATTATCACTTCTTCCTCTCTAAATAATATGTCCTGAAGATTCCCCCTTCCGTTGTGCCATGTGTAGACCAAAACCTGGATTTTAAAACCACATATCTGACCACCTAAAAAAAAAAAAACTAGTGAGAAAAATGGAACATTTTTATTGACTTCACTTTATTAAAAATCCGGTGTATGTTCATGTATCATAGTATAAACCAAATACGTTATTTTATAGCTTTGGGCTTTCAGAAACTTCCACAAAGTTACAAAACAAAGATGCGGCATCATAATAGGCAGAAGCCTCACTTCCCTATAAAAGTTCTAATAAGCTGAACAATTGCTTTCTCGGAGAAGGTGCTTCTTCTAAATCAGGTTAAATGCCTAAAAATTGGATGCCGTTCTTTCTGAAATGCTTCAGCTGTAAAATATGGAACGTACAGCAATAAACGGGAGTATAAAAATTAATTCTGAAATAGTGACATTAAATGTGTAACCCTTAATGTTACATGAAGGTGTAAGAGCATCAAAACCGCAGGTAGCAGAGTCTCATCCTCTTTTTAAGTGGACTATCCAACATTCGTTATTTGATAAAGAAAATCTATGGTCTAGAGTCCTAGCTCACAGGGCAAACTGAAATCGCTCCTTTATAGTTTACTGTAAGAAAGTGGCACTTTATGTTAGAGATTCTCAGGCTGGGTAAATGTCATCACTGGGTCATAGAACGTCAGGAAGAATCTTAGGGAGTTAAACAAGTGTCAGTGAGATAAAGGGCTGGGGGGGGGGGGGGGGGGTGAACACCGGCCCACGTTCTGTGTGCTGGATTAAATATGCACTGTCCCCTGTCTGCTTTGAAGCTCTAGGCATCATCTGAACATGATTAAACAACCATTATGCCCACTCAGTAAGAAAATTGAGATTTACAGACTTCCGACTCTCCATTTAAATGCAAATGAAAAGTTTTAGCCTGGAACCATGGATAAAAATAAAGCATTAAAGACGCAGGAGTGCCGTAAAGGTCGCTGGGCCACCGGTGTGATCACCGCGCCAGGCTGTCAAGTCCTCCAATGCTCATGCACCGATCACACATTACCGGCCAGCACGGAGCCTTTCTAGAAAGTGGGGGAGTTAGTGAGGCGAACACAGTGATTCTCGAATTATCCCAGGAATACGGCAAGGTCAATCGGAGTATGTTGCTGTGAGAGGGCCCTGAATGTACAGGGGTTAAATGAGGATATGTTGCCGCTGAACCGACAGGGATAGGTTGTGTCTGTCTATAACACAAACCATGCGGCAACATCAGGTCTGTCTGTAACCTTGCTACACACTTCAAGGTGAAGTTGTATATTATATCTTATAAGTCATCTGTAAAATTAACATTCTCAGGATCTGACATAAAAACCGCTTTAATTTATTGGTACGCGTAAAGTCTTTGTAAACATTTTAACCTTGTTGCTCCTCTTGATGTAGTGAAATCCCAGCACATGAGACAACTCTACTGCGACTCATATATCTCCAGTACGTGTTACTAACCCACCAACTCCATATTTGAATTTTCTGGTACTGTCAGTGTAGCCCAAAACACTGCAATGTGTGGCCAATGAGTAATGTTCGAGAGCTATCCAAGATGACTGGATCCACCGGGACGTGCTCTTTCCCTCAGCCAACAGATGACCGCTTTCTGGTTTTGTCTGTGGTCATCCAATGATTCGGCAGTGGAGATGAGAACCAAACTGTCCAATATGCCCACTACCTGTATGACCAAAGTGGACGCAGAGCTTGTAGCTTGGAACAAGTGATACCATCAGCATAAAAGTGGCTGGTTTGTGGAAACGCCTGTCTGAGACATGACCTCTACAACGTAGGTCGTCTCACAAGAGCAGCATCATCCAAAATCAGGCCATAGTGGTCTGGTAGAAAAGCCGTTATTGTGACAGTAGAGTGACCAGCTCCATCAATTTGCAAAGCATCAATACACAAAGCCTCAGAAGAAAAAAATGCGGATAGTTTACTCTTAATATTCAAGAGAAAAACACAAGATTAAAAATATAAAAAAGTAAAAACATTTCGACATTGAAAAAAATGCTTTATTCCAGTAATAAACCATTTTTCCATTGATTTTCTTCTGTGATCCTGAGGTGGCGATAACAGAACAAGCTTCGCGGGCACTTCTACATGATGCTTCGCAACGGAAAGCTATCGCTGGCGAGACACGGAAAATGTTACGCTGACAATAGTACTGCTATCGCCAGCAGAGACCGCTTAATGTTTAGGGTAAAGGCCTATTGCCATGGGAAACACCCTTTAATAAACAGGCCCCAAGGTTTACAGAAATATTTCTGTACAGACAAGTCCAGACAGAACAGAATCTCGCAAGCAAACACCTATGTCACAAACATCATCATTTTTCTGGAAAACTGACCAAATATCATATCAGTGGAAGTGAACACAAAATAATAAGTGAAAAGTTACCGAGTTAATGTAATAAAAAAAAAAAAAATACCAAAAAGTCACTTACTAACCACGTCGCACCATTTGATTTGCATCATTAAGCATTGGATAAAGCAAAGTTTACAGGTTTCAAAAGACATAATTTTGACTCCACAAGGGCTGATTAAATACACATTAGGCAAGCTGTTCACTCACTTATCTCTGCAAGTATGTGTAAAGTTCTGCCATTATGTTTAAGCACAGTAGGTGGTGTTTATATACTATAAATGCGTTGGACATGTTAATTTACACAACACATCAGTTCAGCCCCAGAAATAAATATAATCTTGCTGCAGTAACTGAAAAACAAGTGGCTTAAGAAGGTGGGGCCAGAGGACATGGCATAAGAACGTGGGGGCCACACAATGTATTGTAAGAAGGTGGGAGCCACAGGAAGTGACATAAGGAGTTGGGGGGTCACAGGAAGTGTGGCATAAGAAGGTGGGAGCCACATTACATTGTGTAAAAAGGTGGGGGCCACAGGAAGAGAAGTAAGGAGGTGGGGTCACAGGAAGTGAAGTAAGGAGGTGGGGTCACAGGAAGTGAAGTAAGGAGGTGGGGTCACAGGAAGTGAAGTAAGGAGGTGGGGTCACAGGAAGTAAAGGAAGGGGGTGGGGTCACAGGAAGTGAAGGAAGAAGGTGGGGTCACAGGAAGTGAAGTAAGGAGGTGGGGTCACAGGAAGTAAAGGAAGGAGGTGGGGTCACAGGAAGTGAAGGAAGAAGGTGGGGTCACAGGAAGAGAAGGAAGGAGGTGGGGTCACAGGAAGTGAAGGAAGGAGGTGGGGTCACAGGAAGTGAAGGAAGGAGGTGGGGTCACAGGAAGTGAAGGAAGGAGGTGGGGTCACAGGAAGTGAAGGAAGGAGGTGGGGTCACAGGAAGTGAAGGAAGGAGGTGGGGTCACAGGAAGCAACATAAGGAGGTGGGAGCCACATGTAGACTTTGCAGCAGACGTAAGGCAAATTTTAAAGCCATTTGCCTTGTTCCGCATTTGTCTGACAAATGGTTCATCTTTCACCAGCAGAATTTGGTCTAAAGTATTCCAAGTTCTCCCTGAACCCACAACAGAATCCATAGTCTCTCTATAGACTATAACGTCCGCAAAATGTCGATTTTCAAATACAGTGCGGTACGGCAAAATAAGGGCAGAACTGTAACATTGTAGCACTAGAACCTGTTCCACTGCGGACCTCTGTTAGTCATCGCTACTTTGATGACAAGAATATAGATGGATTATATTCAATATATTAATAAGACAAATTCCTAATCATACAGTTTTTATTGTCATTTTTTGCCTCTTGTGTTCTACCACAATTGGACCTGGGTGTAATTGTATCTGTTACATATTTATATGACAGCGTATAATCTGCTCACACAACAGTTACCGATCTATCTACATTTCTCACATAGCAGACATGCTGGATGTAGGAGGAATTGTTCTTTTACACGTCGCTGAAAGTGCTCCCAGCAGCAATCTTATACTCATTTCCTTCTATTTTACATTCACGTTTAACAGTAAAGTGTTGGAAATAAATGTGTGTTATTTTCACAATGTACAAGAGAAAAGTTTGAATTTGTTCCTTTCATTTGCAAGTGTCAGCTACTTCCACATTCTGCCGAGACTACAAAAACTATATATCGCCCACACAATTAACAATGTAATCATCTAGTCTGGCAAAAATATATATAGAATTCTGAATAATGCTTTCTCTCCTAAGAGGACATTTTTATAGGCTGTTTTTGCCGACGGTATAATTCAGTTTTCTTAATTAACAGGTATATAATAGCTATATTCTGGGAATGTTCCAGCGCAGGACAGGGATATACGTTTCTGTTGAGCCTTACAAACTCAATTTTGACTGTCTAAGTAGAATTTCATGTGAATTTGTTAATTTGATATATTAAGGGGGTTACTGCAGACAGTAAGATAAATCATCAAGTTTCTCAGCATGGCAACAGATAAAGACCACTTAAAAAAATGATTATTATTAATTTATTGATCTATAATGATATGTGCTACTGCTCCACCCACAGGAAACAAGTGTTATTTTCTGTGATGCGTAGATATAATTTAGTCTATATATTATATCAACCTCTATTGGAATTTGTTCTTATGGCAGTGAAAGCTTTTTAGTTACACTCACGTAAGCGCAGATTGGTCAAGTTAAGTGATAGATAACACAGCTCTGATTATCACTGAGCTAACTGGAATGGCATCAATAAATTGCGAGAAAAAGGAATTTCTTATCGCGGCAATAAGCATCGATTTACGGCTAATTAGGTGTAGACTCGACTCATTAAGGCTCCTGACTCACCAGCTTCACTATGAAGTAGGCAGGATGTGGGACAATGGTCTGGGCGGAATTCAGGAAAGCGGATAAGTATGGTTTAGTCTTTAGAAGTTGCAGGACCACCTAAGCGATTAATTTTACTAAGCTTCTCCCTACCCTAGCCGGAATCTTGGGGCTCACGCCATGCAGCATTCCTCCCGGAAACGTGGGCGATTCCATAATACAAGACTTACAAATAAGTTTTGCTCGCGGGAGTGGGGGTGGCAATCTCTAGCCACAATCTCTCGTTTTGGCCGGGGCTATGATTATAACTGGATGGTACGACAGCTTTAAGAGAGAACAAAAATTCAATCATTTTTTACAGAATGACTTGTGCAAAAGGTTTAAATTTTTCTAATTGCTTGTATAGCTGCTCATTGCAGCCTGTTTAGCCTCATGATTTCATTGAAACTAAGTGCATGCTGGGCACGATCCTCCGCTGCAGCATTGTACAACATGTTAGGCCGAGATTCTTATGTAAACCCTAATTACACGTCTTTGAACCGGATAAGAAATTAATCACTATATTATGTCGTTGAAAAACACACAGGAAATAATGAGTGTGGATTAACGTTCTTCATTTGACTTGTACTATATTGATGCTTTCCAGATGTTATTATGAGAGAGTTTAAATAATTAGCATTCTAAACATTTTTTAGCCTTGCAGTCATTTAGAGATTTAGTGGCATTGGATTTCCATTATATAGTTAATAATCCTTTAAAAGTAGTTATTAAAAGGAGTAAAATCATACAATTGCAGTTAATTATAATGTGCACACATATATATATATATATATATATATATATATATATATATATATATATATATATATATCTCCATAGCAGAGACCTGTCTGGACTTCCTGGAAGATGGCTATGAACGTTAAACGTACGTCAGGAGTGACAGAACTGCATTTCTCTTCTTATAGAAGAATACAGGTTGAGGATGTGAAGTAACAACCCTCCCTACCTCCCAAAAACAATGCAAAACATTATAATTATAGGATATCTATTATGGAATCCAACAAACCAGTTTCAACAGTTTAATACTGTACTGCACATTATTTAACGAGGGACCATATTACAGAAAACCATTTCCCAGGTAACTGATAAAAAGGTAGTGTTACCCATTGCAACCAAAAAGACATTTGCTCTAATTCTCCTGCAAAATGAAACTTTCATATGTTCTCGGAGGTGCGGATAACCAGGTATCGGCTACACTATCAATGGGAGGCATGATACGTTCTATAGGCGTATTATACGCGAGAAAGCACATTTAGTAGTCAAATTGTACCCAAGAAACACAAATGTGAAATGAATACAGTCCTGATGTCCCTGTACTCAGACAAGCAGGTTTTTTTTAAGAAAAATATAAAAGTTTTAGCAGGATACGGGCAGTTAGGGGGGGGAGGGGGAGGAATTAAATTAGCCGCGATGGTTCTCAGAACTTTTACCGTTACTGTGGTAGAAGTATTGGCTCATTTTTCCTTGGACCTCTATGAGATGCGAGGACTGGTCACAAGACATTTTGCAGCTAATTGAATCCCCTCCCTCTTCTAGTTCTTCGTGCACCAAATTTGTACCTACAAACCAAAATCTCTGAAACGCTTGTGCAAAACTTTTACGTAGAGCCGACAAAAAGTTCTAATATTTTTAAAAACTAAAATGAACATACAAGCCAGAAACAAAAAAGTTTTAAAGGCAGAAAAAGTTTGTCTGAATTTCTGAAGGACACACAAAGGGTATTGAAATGTCCTGGTCACGTGTTTTACTTTTTAACTTTACAGAAAGAATATTCCTTATTTTTCAGGATAATTGTTACATTTTGGAATAATGGGAAGTGACACACTAAGTACTTTATTCACCACTGTGTATTATATTAGAACTTGCTGCATGTCGCATGGGAATGAACACGTTACGTATGACTGAATACGCTGTCGTGTAACAAGCCTTCAATGTAGTGTTACGTGTCGGTCATAATTATCACTATAAAACACAAGTACGGCTGTCCACGTTCTCTACAATAAATGCCATGTTTCTTCATTGCGTCCGATAGTCAGGGTCTTTTATTCAGCAAACCTGGGCCCTTATTTCCCTGCGCTCAGTCTTCACTGGAAAATTACAAAGGACATCAATTAGAGCTCAGCTTTTTTGCCTTTTGAAGACCTGGCAGTGAATAATGCAGGAGGCTACGGGGCTAGAATCTGCCTGGATAATTCCATTATTAATGAGCAGTGCCACCTCCCGTGCTGACAATCTGCCTCAGAGATCTGATTAGCCGGTAAAAAATTAATCATTGTTCTTCGGGCGAATGCAAAAAATCCATCCCCTCCCCCCAGGAACTATGTTTAGCGAATTCTGGAATTTGAGACAGGGTTTTCATGAAACTTTGAAGGCACAATTACATTCAATTAGCATCAGAACTGTGAGAGATCAGTGCTAGGTAGAGACGGGCTAGACGATCAGAAATATGGACGCTCAGCATTCTCTCTGCACTGGAAATGTTCAGTTTAGTATCCCACCGTTATGTCTAAGATCTAGAAAAGTTGCAACTACTAGAGTTTAATTGTGTGCAGGAAAATGGACCACATGACCCATTCTCAGAATTGTGACAAGTTACGTAGAATTGTGTGATATAAACAGTAACATTTTTGTCTGTATAGAAATTTAGGAAAATGTTGTCAAACTGGCTGTTTCATCAAATCTCTAAGTGATTTTTTTTTTTTTATCTGCTAAACTTTGAAAATTGAAACAAAAATAAACTAGTGGCATATGTAAGAGTTCAGGCTCCCTTCCAGATTATTAGTTCATACTAAAAAATTTTGAGACCTCAAAACTTGAATGGCTCGTCAGGTCTTCATTTAAGCCAGATGAATAAATACTCACACCGACCTCTGAGAAATTTGTGTCATATGGAGGACTTGAAGACATAAAACTAAGCAGCTAAAGGCTACAGAGCGACATCATTATGCTTCCATCTTGAAATCTCCACTGTCAGAAACATGATTAATAAATGGAAGAATTTTAGCCCAGGGAACAAGACTCAACTCAGCAGCCTATTGGGAACACTGTAAAATGAAAAAAATGCAGGTGGCCCCGTGACCCAGCCCAAGGTAGCCCACTATGGGACCGGTCCGGAGGGCAGATGCCCCCCTGTCCCCCAGCCCAGTCTGCCCCTGGGAACTGATTAAGTTAGGACAAGATCTGGAGGGCCCAGAAATATCTCTGATAGAACTGCTCGTACAGTGGTCAGATTGACAACACAGAACCCACAGAAAGGTTTCGCTGACAGTAAAGCACAGTATAGTGTTACACAAAAATAAAAAAAGTATGGAAAACTTGAGATAACATTTCCATTACAAAAGTTAACGTATAAAGTATACAAAACAATATTTGTTTTGACAGAAACTTTTTGTCCACAACCACAAGAGATACATTTGGAGAAAAACAGGTGAAGCAGATGAAGAGAAGATCCCCCCATTCCTCATAGGGGTGGATATATTATGCTTTGGGGGGCCCAGGAAATATTGTTCGAGTTGAAGGTTGAATAAACTTAGAATCTCCCAAAATCAGTGAAGAAATTGAAGAGGACAGAGACTGAAAATTTCAGGCAGACAATGATCCGAAACATTCCTCATAATCAGCCATGAACTACTTACAGGAACGAAGATTAAGGTTCGGAGTGTCCAGTAAATTCCCCTGACTTGGATATTATTACAAATCTTAGATGTCTACAATAAAACATTTGGAAGTTGTGATCTTGAAATATGAGGCGTTACTAAGAACTGACTGACAGGGAGCACATACCTCTGTCCATTGAACAAATACAGATTCATTTTTGTGTCCCCTTTGCAGGGGGTGCAATGACTGCGGGCTCCCCATCCAGCGGCAATAGTCCTGACACTGCTTATCTGAGCAGAGATGATAGAGGGTGTAGTCAGAGCTGGGGACGTAGGTGGATGGACTGCATTTAGGGTCCCCGCCTCCACTCAGATATAGAGCCCGACAATGTATTAAAATTTGCAGAAATAGGTTGTGTTTAAGTCTCCACCTTGTGTAATATACAATTTAACCCTGGTTGCCCAGGATTTGTATGCAACGTTATATAACTGTACACACACTGTATGAGCCATTCTTAATTTACTACTTTATGTAGAATAACCTCCTCGAGAAGTTAGCCTCTAATTTACAAACTAGTTCTGTCATGTAAAACAAAGGCCAACTAACAAATGTAACAATTGTGTATTATTATTGGTTATAATAATAATACAATAATTCAGTAAATGTGGACTCCAGAAGAGCTGACAATCTACAGTCTGTGCAGTCCCAGAGAGATCATACTTGCACACAATTACCAGCGCACCTAAGCTCCTATAACTGGGATAAGCTGAGCCGCTCCTCCCCATCTTTGTTCTCTGCTGCACTCCGCACAACGTACATAGGCTGGAAGTTGGGGGTCACGACCAGCTGCATGGTGCCTTTAATGTGACTCCATAACTGAACTTGTTATTTCACGAACACTACTTCCACGCAGAATATGACCTAGAAAAACTGGCTCAAAACTCCTCAGGAGTAAAAAATTCCTTTATTTTACAAACGTAATATACAAAATCTGTTGTTTTTTACTTTATATTCAGAGGTGAATCACGGACCCCTGACCCATCATAAGAATATCCCGACACCCTGGAAGTTTGTAGCCTTTAATCAGAATCTTTACCCTGTTCGTGGAGAAATCACAGTCCAGCCTTTGTCCAAACCTCTGTAAGGAGCAGAGGAACATGTAGATTTAAAGTCAAATTTTGTATATAATTCACTACTTGACTGAAGCAGAGACCTTGGGCAATAGGTCACTGCCAATTTGTCACCACAATGCTTGTTTAATAAGTACCAAAAAAATATCAATGTTATCACACGGGTATATTGTACCCGCAATTTGAAAACCCTGTTACAAGCTCTGCAGACAAAAAAATAGGGATATAACGATGAATAGACAAATGTGGGAACCAGACACCTGTGCTCCTTCATCATCATCATCATCATTTATTTATATAGCGCCAGCATTATTGTATATCATACTTGCCAACTCTCCCTGAATGTCAGGGAGATTCCCTGAAATAGGGGTGATCTCCCTCACTCCCTGAAGAGTCTGGCATTCTCCCTGATGCTGAGCCAGTACAAGACGTGGTTGGCTTCGCCATCTGTGGCATGATGACAAAGTTCAGAAATTGTGTCCTATGTCCATGTATTGATGCCTATGGAGGTGGCCATTTTCATGGAGACCAAGATTTAATCAAAGACTGACAGGTAAGACAACATGACTTCAGTAATGGAGACAGAAATGTAAAAGTCACTTCAGTCTCTAGAGATTCATTAGCTGCTTTTCTTTAACGGATAGCTGCCTACTCTCATGGAATGTCCGGGAGACTCACGCATTACTGGGATACCTCCCAGGCTCCCGGGAGAGCAGGGCAACCTCCCGGTTCTTGTCCCCGCAATAGATAAGTGGCGGGAAGTGGGGCTTAATGACGCAAATATTGTGTCATCTTAGCCCTGCCCCCTGCTGTAATTGGCCAAAATTGTGACAATCGTTTAGGGGGCGGTGCCAAAATGAAGCGATTCATCAAGCCCCGCACACCCACTTCCCCTGGGATCCCCCTGAAGCCAATGAGGAAAAGTTGGCATGTTGTATATTATTTTGCTTGGGGACAAACACAACAATATAACAATACTGAGTAACACAGACAGAGAGGTAAGAGGGTCCTGCTTGTAAACTTACAATCTACAGGACAATGGGAGTCTGATACATGAGATTAAGTCTATATAGCATTTCGGCCCAGCCAGATTACAGAGATAATAGCGATTTGTATGTTATATGATCCAGTCACACTACAGTGTTGGTCAGGGGCTCAGGGGCTCAGAGGGTTGTTGTCTTGTGTGTGTGAGCTGTGTAAAGGGTGGTTACTTCATTTTAATGGGCTGCAGCCAAAACGCTTACACACTTATCAGCGACAACTATTACAAGTGCCAGTGTGCCTTAAAAATAAGATGGGGTACATTAAATCAAGATTAGGCGCGAAGACGAGTTCAGTCGCTGACCTGTTTATTTTAAAATAGTCATTGGCCATCCAAGTAGATTCACCATAACAGAAAAACAAACTTTCAATGGCAAAGGAATAATTGGGATACTTCACGAGAAAATCTTTGTTCCAAACATCACAACTAAAAATAGAATATTAGTGTAGAGCAGTGTTGTCAGATATGTCCACTGCCCCTTTTTTATTTCATCAGAAGGGAAACAGCTCAGCATATTGTTTGGGACTGCCCCACTGCACAGGCAGTGTTGGATGCCCTGGGACATGAATTTAAGGACAGTGTGCCCAGGACTTGCCTTTCATACCATTGGGTATTTTATGGATTATTTCCTGGGACACACACCACTGGGGCAATCCAGGAGGCCTGGCGCCTTATGAACTGTTTTAAGGACGCTATGTGGCTTGCCAGGAATCGCATCGTTTTGAAGCGGGAGAAGATGACCATCCAGGACTGTCGCAGGCTGATCCACAGCCTACTAAGAGACTATAACACCCTTTACAGTCCTGAGGAAGTGAGTTTTTTTTATCATTAAAACCTTTGGCTTGTGCTTCCCCTCCCTTACGCCCTCCAACCCATTCCCCTATCACTGTTTGAAGGGTTATTGAATGTCATGCCTTATTTATGCACCCTTCCCAAACTTGTGTCTGTCCTCATAAAAGCTTCGAGCTTGTGACATCCCCACCCTACCCCTCTCACCTACTGTCCCCTCACAGCCATTGTTTTTATTTAAATGTTACATTGTTTAAGTTTGTATGGTTAGTGCAGCACTTGATATATAGTGTAGGATGTTATATCTTGTACTTTATGCCTTGTATTGTACTAAAATGTATGAATGATTATGTTTTACGGTGTACTGCGTACACTTGAATGTAATGTTTCGTGTGTTATTTGTACCTTTATACAAATAAAGTTACTTTTTCAATCAAAAATTTGCGTAGAGCAGTGATGGGCACCAGGCTGCCCCCAGCTCCTTCCTGCTGTATTGTCAGATGTTTGTTTAATATAATGTTATTACAGATATGTGTCTCTCTCTTTCATTAAATGTATTTATTCACCTTACCAATGAGGTAATGTGCGGCCATTGTGAAGGTTAGATCAGGTTGTCCATAACTGGTCTAGACTCATCTAATGAAAAACTTTGTACATGAATTAGTCTAGTTGTGAATTGACACAAAAAAAAAACAAACTTTGTATCCTGCAAGTATGTGAGAACCTCTGTGATATTAATATGGATAAAATGAATAAAGAACATGAAAATTATAGCACTTTTATAGTACAAATTGTAGTCAATGTTCCCAGCAGGTCACCTGTATTCAGAAGATGTGTGAGCGTCCCCTTGTTGTTACCTGGCTAACGCTCTACAGAATTCAACAGAATTCACATCATGAAAACTGGTTCTGTGGAAATAAATAAATTAAAGTGTAATCTGTGTTGCCGCATTAAATAAAAAAAAGTTGTTTTATGCCCTTTTCCTTGATATCTGTCCCTTGTGAAAGATTTAATGGGTCCTGAAGCACCAGAATTTAATGTAGCGATATAAGTTATATTTTCATCTATTTGCTGTGATAGTGCCCAGTTACGGATCTCTTACACAGAGCGCCCCCTGCTGGCCCCGGCATAGAGGACGTTTCAGAGATCAATGCAGCATTTTCCTCATACACAGGTAACACTGACATCATAATGGACAGGTTCTAGATAAACATCAACATGGGAGACAATGCTCCCTAATATTTAACTCTCTCCCGGATAATGGTGATTATGAGTGTTTCCTTGTCTGAGTGAGGCTGGCGAGAGCCATGGACACTTGTCCTTCCAGCAGCATAAACCTTTCTGTGCACATAATTATATAGATACGATATAAGTCGTTGTACAGCTCTGTCATTAGGTTATAATGTCCAGCTCATTCCTCCAGGATCTCCTTACTGCCAAAATCCTGTGTAATTAATAGTCTGTCAATCAGTTACTAAGCACAGAGCTTTGTGTATGTGGGATCATCTCTCCTTACAGCAAATGTGTCATTACGTTTACAGCACTGTGACGTCATCTCAGCCATCACTGTGTGTGTAAGAGAATGTACAGAACATGTCATCTCAATGAGGCACACATCGGACGCAGTCATTGTTTGTAGGTGAAAGGACACTTTATGTGTTAATAAACCAATGGTCTCTTAACAACTAACCCTTCACAGGTGGTAGTCATTGGGGTATAATCTGCTGTATGATCATTAGGTACAGGCAATAGTGCTGTGGTTATTTATGCAGACAGATTAAACAGAGAGGGTAAAGATCCACTTGGACAACATAGCGATAGATGTAGATTGGCTCAGCTCAACGCCCTACCACCCACATCATCACATTCTCACAAATATAAAGATTAAATTATTATTATTAAACTTTATTTATAGGGTGCCACATGAGGTCCGCAGCACCATACAGAAAGCAAACAAGACAATAGATGGTATAACAGTGCAATACAGTAAACAAATGACACAAACTCTCAGCACAGCTACTGATAGCCTGTTAAAAAAAAGTTATAGGTGATGGAAAGAGGGCCCTGCTCACTAGAGCTGACAATCTAAAGAGATATTAAATATAAAGAAATGCGTATAAACGGGTGGTAAATGACACAGTAGCACTGAGAGGTGTCATCAGACCAAAATTAAAGCTGTTTCAAGGATCTGGTAAATAACCATATGTATTCAGCTGCTGGACCCACCGAGCACAACTGTCAGTTCCCTGGACCAGATGTCCAAGCAGTGGATGATGCCTACTACTTACTCACCACAAGGAGGCGACAAAGGAAGCTGCACCTCCTCCACTGCCCTGCACTAACTGGATCAATTGTTCCTTCCCACTCTCACAATATCTACTCCAACTAATCCCCATTCACCCACATCTCTCCCACAGGCCCCTACTTCTTTTACCATCCCTCTTTCACCTACTCATTTCACCAACCTCTCTCCAGCATCATATTTCCCTTCCCCTATTATTATTTTCCCTTCACTCCTCACTAGTCTGCAGCCACCTCACTCACTGGCCTACATATCACAAATCATCCTCCCATGTCTTCTTACTCACCCTCATGACTGCTGGTGACATCTCACCCAACTCTGGGCACCGTGCAGTCCCCAGTAGCGGCTCATGGTCCTTGTTCTACCCCAAAACATACCTCGTACCCCTAATCCCTCCACGACCCTCCCCCACTTTTCTTGTGCACTCTGGAACGTGAGATCCGATAGTTACAAACTTGCATTCATCTGTGCTCTATTCTATACATTTTCCATTTCCTTTCATATTAACGCTGCCCTAATTATAGCAGTTTAAAGAAACTGTAGTATTTGGGAGCAGCATGAGAAGGTGTATGGTTAGATTTTGGTGCTAAGATAGTCACAGTTTAGGATTGCTCTATAAAAATGTAGCACAGATGCTGACAAATATATTTACTTTTGTTACTAGAGAAATACAAATTATTTCCCCCGACTAGATAATAATCTTTAAAATATTTAAAGAAAAATTATGGATTGTTGGTTAAAAGTTAAACGAAATATGCCAAGTTTCATCACATTTTTTTAACTGTTAAAAGTCTGCTCGGGGACTGTTGCAGGGTAGAGTTACTGGCTCCCGGAATGTCCGAGAGTCTCCCTAATTATCGGCCTGAAAGGTGGGCAGGAAAATTCAGTTTTAGATGGATCATTTCTGAGGACAGGGTTCCCTGTGATCCGATGGGTCCCCAGATGTCCAGAGCATACCTGGCTCATCTCTGCACGCTCTCTCCGGTGGCAGTATGTTACCAGTGGACCACGCGCTCCCTGCACAAATAGGCCAGGTTGGCAGGGGCGAGGAGAGTCCATTGTTGTCTGCCTCACTCTCTTTGAGCCTACCAAGTCGGCCTTTATTCCACCAGACATTCTCCAGGATCGTACAACTGGTCAGATCCCTTTAACACAGTGACATCACATACCAAGCCAAATATATTTATATATATGAATATATTAAACTGTACTGAGCATTTACATTAAGGAGATTTTGTGTTACTCATTCTAGTTTATGGAGCATGTGTTTCCTGTGCACTCCCCATCCGCCCCTTCTCTATATACAGTAATGCAAGAAAAAGAAGCTTTTCCATGTAAACAGCTTTAACATGTCTGCAAAAGGCAACTAGCACACTGGACAAGCAGTATGATATTACAACATAGTCATTCTATTTGCTCTTTAAATCATTAAGCTATATAATAATCAGTGTACAGTTTAGATGACACTTGTAGTTTAGGGATAGTATGAATCTCTACAATTAAGGAGCAATTTCTCAATGGAGTATAGGCAGCATCACAGGGCTCAAGTATCACAGTCCTGCAAACTGCTCTTTAGACTGAGCTACATTTTAATTTTTTTTGGTAGCAAAATAGTGAATTCTTTTTCTAATTAACACAGAGTTAATGATGTGTTCATTTCAATTCTCTGTTATATGCATTAATGGAATCTCATCACGCTGAGTGGGAAGTATTGGGTCTGCAAAGCCTGGAGGAATGAGGGGAGGACAGCAGCAATCTGCATTGTGTCCATGAAGAGCAATGGGAATGGGACATACAGTACTACACTCTGCATGTTATCCAGCATTGTCTGATATGTATAATTATCCAGATGCTCCGACGCCGACCCGCTGCAATCTCTGCATTAGAACATGTGTCATCCTTTGGCACATGGAAGATACAAGCTGCATGTTGCACGGGAATCCATCTTTATGGATAGTGCGGCAATGATACATTTGAATGGGACACTATGCAGCCATAAAGCTGGGTGTCCAGCTTACAGTGACACTATAACTGTCCAGTATAGCATAGACCAGAACACACAGGTGATAAATAAATGGTATATAATAATAGTTTGCAGAATGCCTAATATATGTCTCCTGGTGCAGTAATCAGCTGCAATGTGAGAGCCATTCTCGGCGAAAAAGTCATTTAGATGCATTTATTCATCCAGCATATTCATTCATGTGCAATTTGTATTAATTCTATGGTAATTATCTGATTATACGAACTCCACACCAGTTACTTAGCCAGCATTCAGATGTGTACGGTGTATAATTCTCTGGTACATTGATTTATATGCACTGTTTGCTGTAGTGTGAGGTTAGGGGTGGATGCGAGTCATGTTGTAACCTTTACACATTCACTCTGCAAGCCTAGAGGTCTTCTTATTGTGTGTTTGACTTATAGTTCAGAGTTATACAGGAGGTGAACATCCTGCCTAGAATCACTGCTACAAGAATCCAACAATGTGAGGCTCGGTCACCTTCCACCTCTTTCCCCTGAATCGTGTATTCTCCTTAGTGAACTCTTTACAAATAATGATCCCTAAAAATGTTCTTACTTTTATTTTCCATGCCCTTTGTGACATCAACTGCAACCGATTATAACTCCTTACCCACACTCTGTCTTGTAGGTGAACATTTCTGGTATTTGCTGTGGTTTACTAAAAATACTTTGGTTTCTTTTGTATAACATGTGGTGTTTGTTTATTGCTTTTGTGTTTCGTTTGGAAAACCATTTTGAATAATAAAAAACAACTTTTTGTACTTTCTAGTGAATGTTCTGTATAACCTCTTACACTCACTCCTTTAGCAGTGTCTTGTACTACCAAATTCATCTACCCCTATCCAATCCCTCTATTATCATCCCTCTTATACCACTTATACCATCTACCCACACCTCAACGCACACATTAACTCCCCCCCTTCACCTACTTCGTATGACCTCCTCTCCCTCCAACATCTTGGCTCCTTCAGGGGCGAATTGGGAACTTAAAATGGCCCTGGAAAAAATTATTGAAGTGGCCTCATGTGGGTTCATCCAAATCAACAGTAGGTGGGGCAAACACAAAAGTAGGCGGGGTTTAGAACTAGCGGAATTTGGTTGCAGTAACATTTAGGAAAACCTAGATGTGATGACTTACTACACAGGGGGTCATTTCTAAAGCAAAGCAGGGGAAAAGCTGCCAGTCCTGGGTTATAAAAATACATGAATGCTGTTGAATGATCTACGACTGGTTTAAACCTCTGTGCTCCAACTTGTTTAGTTGCCTACCAACACATCCTTCCAATATTCCTTTCATAGAAACAGATCTGACTTTGGTTAATAAATATGTGTGTTTAAAAAAATTAATTTCAAATTATCCTTAACACCCTCAGTTCTTCCTCTCCCACTACAAATGTGTTTGTTCATTGTGAGATGCTAACAAAAGTAACCACATTTGGAAATATAAAAGGTTGCCGGAGAATTACTGTTTATTCCTCTGTATTATGTATAAGTATATAGAACATTTTTTTACATTGCTTATGGACTACTTTTATTGAAAGATATTTGTGTTTCAAGTCTTGTTTTCTGGGCCGATACAATTTTGACTCTTGAAAACTGTACAATATGCAGTATAATATAAATTATTTGATATTTCTTTATTTCTGTAGATTTTGGGAAGTAATTTCTTGAAAACAAATGCCATTACAGCCTGCTGTTTCTTCATAAGACAACAGAAGTAGTAACAGCTAATCTAAAGTTTTTATGTTTTTAAAATGAAAAATAAAATCACAAACCAAAACTATAAACTTCATAAAACAATAATACCTAATCTAATATTTGCTCTTATTTATTTTTTTTAAAACACAGAAAAACTATAAAACACTAACTCCTAATCTAATTCCATGTAAACACCCTCCCAAACCAAAGTATAAAATACAAAAACAACATAAAACAAAAATAAATATAAAAGAATGAGTGGAGGTGAAATCAGAGCGCGTGGTGATAGAAACAGGTTGAGCAGAAGTACGGGCTGAAGCTGGCTGGCAAACTTAATTAGGCCAATATCTCATCACAAACAATCAGGGACAAATTAAGGGGTAAGGCAAATTGGCCAAAGCAAGCCTGTAAATGTGCATGGAGACCCCACCAAATGTGTCCCTGGATGGAGGACTGCCAGCATCAGACCCTGAAGACACATTTAGCTGAATGGATTCAGTACATGACCCTGCTCAGCCTCATGGAATAATTCAGGAAGAGCGATGTGCATGAGTTGTATTCATATCACCCATTTACAACAGGCACTAGAAAAAGGACAGGAACCTATTGTGAGAATACCGGGGTAACATTTAGCCCTATTCATTCTGCCAGCCAACTTGTCTGCCTGTAGGTCAGCCCTATGGGGCTGCCCCAGGCCTTCCCGGTACCTCGACGTAGGTTAAATAAATCACCTAGGCAAAGAGTGGGTGAGACGCACACCCTTTTATTTTATATATAAAACACACAGCACACAACGTAACAGCAAGTATGCAACGATACCAGAGGGTTCACCACACTGCAAACTACACACTTCTATACCTCACCAGTATCTTTGTTTCTGTCACCCCGTACTTTAGTCCTCTACCTACGTGGTAGGGACTGAGCTAAATGTCTTCCTGCTTTTTTGGAAATCCACAGAAAATGCACTGCAGAGGCTTTCATGTCCATACAGACATGTTCCTGTACCAGCCTGACAGGAGTAGTGACTCCTAGTCAGCATTGTCCTGAAGACACAATTCCTGCAACATTCTGCATTTGCGTCTTTTCAAACCCCCCTCTTTCCCATGGTGGTGGGTCTTCAGATGGACCCATACCCCCACCTGGGATCGGGTCTTCACTTACCAGGGGCTGACCATGGACCTCCCCCAGTCCTCAGCTTACTTGTGCAGGCATCCTGCGGTATGTGGCTCAAGCACATCTGCTAAAGCAGGATGAGACAACATCAGTACAAGTAACAGATTACTTTCCACCGTTAGAATTAAGCACTTACTAAGTAACACAAAACTACCATTCAGCCTTGGAAAACGTTAAGGATAAAAAGTGAGCATCTCATCTCTCAAGTCACAAATATCCAAATATAGACATGGTCACATTAAGACACAGCAGGAACTGAATATTCAGATTATCAAATGAAAAGCAACAGGGCCCCAATATAGACACAAGAGGGTCCGAATAAACTCAATGAAGACCCAAAAGGGTTCAAATACATGCATTGTGTCACAAGAACACACAACAGGGTCCGAATATTCCAATGGTCACATTTACAGCCAACAGAGTCCGAATATCCATGTGTTTATGTGAAGACCCAACCGGTGTTTCCAACTTCTGATGTAGAGTAGAGAAAACTTCCTATTTCCCAGGAGAAAGGGAGCAAACATCTAGAACACACTAATTATTTATACCAATCTATGCCTATTAAGATGCTGCCAGAAGTGTTTGAAGTACTTGCACGACTGACAGAGCATTTATAAATGGTTTTATTGATACAGAATAGCAGAGGTAAAGTATATAAAGTAAACACGCAGTAAACCAGGAGACGAGTATGACAGAAGAGTCTTAATTGTTTTTGGGTACAATAATAAATCACAATGTGGGCTCTTCCGGCTGGAATTCTTTTGTCTCATTGATTACTGCACAAACAATAATCCCAGAGACAAAGAACTGCCTACATTGAATTGCATGCAGCATAAGTGCTTTGCTGATGTAACATATTGGATTAAAATGTCTATGTCTGGCTGGATCTGCAGCTAAGTAAGTGTTTGGAAATACTAGTCTGCTAGTCTCTTACAGCAAGTTCTCCTCCGGTTCTCCTCTGCTAGCACCAATACTACCCATAGTCTGTTACTGAATAAACAGTGACTGTAGTTCAGGGAGAGGCAGATACTTAATTAAAGCATATTTTATAGTTGTAGTCAGGGCTGCCAAGAGGAATTCAGGGCCCCGGTACAACAACTTCATGGGGCCCCACTTATAGTCGAGCACGCCAAAACATTTTGCGCCGCCACGCACAAAATTAATGGTGGGTGTGGGCGTGGCTACGCATCATTGGGCGCGTGGCTACCAGGTCAAAATCAGTAGGCCCTGAATTCGCCGGAGCGTGATATATGCCAGGGCCCAGGTAAATAGTTCCTGCCCCCCTTCTTGGCGGCCCTGGCCATACCTGATGAATGACAAGAAAACCAGAGCAAATTACGGGCAGCACAGTTGCTAAGTCGCTAGCACCTCTGCCTCACGGTACCGGGGTCATGAGTTTGATTCCCAACCAAGTCCTTATCTGTGTGGAGTTTGTATGTTCTTTCTCTGTTTGTGTGAGTTTCCTCTCAGATTGAATGAATCACAAGCTAATTTCTGCGAGGGATGTAAATAGGAAGAGGAATAAGACTTTTGGTAGGGTGTTCATCTTGTTAATATTAATCCTCCCCAGAAGCCTTAGGAACGCCATGTCCTGTGTTAAGAGCGAAACCTGGAGATTAGTGGAATAAAATTCACCATAAACAAGTTTGAGACTGTCCTGTTTTTTTATGTTAAATATTCTTCAATCCACTGAATTCACCCAGATTTCCGACAAATTGAAGTAAAATCATTACTGTCACCCACTGATTTCAAATCAGTGCCACTGAACTCGGGTGATTTTACTAGATTTCTCCTGATTTCAGTGAATTAAGGAAAATTACAGATAAAAACAGGACTGGCTTTAAAAAGTCCTGCTTAGATGGAATTATACAAATGTACCTTTGCACACCTTCCTTTCCTTATGTCTGAAATCCATTGTTCACAAATAATTTGGATTAAGCAATCAATCAAATAAGACTGTAAATATGAACAAAAAACCCGTCCTGTTTTTTTTCTTCAAATTTCTTCAATTCACTGAAATCAGGGAAAATCAACTGAAATCATCCAGATTCAGTGAGATTGATTTCAAATCAGTTCCACTGGATCTGCTGATTTCACTGGATTTCAGTGAATTTTTGAAAATAGCCAGAAAAAAACAGGACTGGGTTTTTCTGTGTTGTTTTTCCAAGCCAGGCTTCCTTCTAGTGGCACCGAGTACAATAATATACCCACTGCTTCTTTGTGTCTCCTCTCTGATATTCATTGTCCACAAATAATAAAGAATTTTAGCAATTCATCCAAACGCGAGCATCCGCTGAGGGCGGTCTTTAGACCCTAGGAAACATAACAACACAACGCACTGCGGAGACTTTGAGCCGAAGCTACACGCTGCGACATCGAGCAATTGGCCGACGTAAGTAAAAAAATGTGTCCAGTTTATTTTTAATGTGGAAAAAAAAGTTTCTAAATTACAGCAACTGTCATCAGCTATATATACATATAGGAAACATACAAATTCCACACAGATAAGGACATTGAACTCACAACCCCAGTACTGTGAGACAGAGGTGCTAACCACTAAGCCACTGTGTCTGGCTTCCCAACTAACCACAGTTGGAAAACCCCCTGGCTGTAGTCCTGGTGGGAAGTTTGAAATTTGGGTCAATGTGGTGAGAGGGGACAATGTGGAAGAAATGTATTTTAGTTTCCTCAACCTAGCCCAGCATTGGAGGGTAGGACCAGCTGTGGGATGTGGGGCAGCCTGGTGAGCCAAAGAAGGAGATAGGGAGGGACCTACAGAGCATGGAAGGTCGATGGCTTAGTGGTTAGCACACCTGCTTCACAATGCTGGGGTCATGAGTTTGATTCCTGACCGTGGTGTTTGTATGTTTGCTCTGGTTTCATGTGGGTGTCCTCCCAGCCCAAATTAAATCACAAACTAATGTCTGGGAGGAAGAGGTATAAGTGTTTTGGTAGGGTGTTCATTTTGGTAATATTAATCCTCCCCAGAATCCTTAGGAACGCCATGTTCTATATTAAGAGTGTAGCTTAAAGATTATGTCTGAAATCCATTGTTCACAAATAATTGAAATTAAGCAATCAATCAAATAAGACTGGAAATATGAACCAAAAACCCGTCCTGTTTTTTTTCTTTAAATTTCTTCAATTCACTGAAATCAGGGAAAATCAACTGAAATCACCCAGATTCAGTGAGATTGATTTCAAATCAGTTCCACTGGATCTGCTGATTTCACTGGATTTCAGTGAATTTTTGAAAATAGCCAGAAAAAAACCAGGACTGGGGTTTTCTGTGTTGTTTTTCCTTCTAGTGGCACCGAGTACAATAAAATACCCACTGCTTCTTTGTGTCTCCTCTCTGGTATTCATTGTCCACAAATAATAAAGAATTTTAGCAATTCATCCAAACGCGGGCATTCGCTGTGGGCTGTCTTTAGATCTGAGGAAACGCTACAACACAACGCACTGCGGAGACTTTGAGCCGTAGCTACACGCTGCGACATCGGGCCATTGGCCGGCGTAAGAGAAAAGATGTGCACAGTTTATTTTTAATGGGAAAAAAAGTTTCTAAATTGCAGCAACTGTCATCAGCTATTTATATAGCAAACATGGGGAGAACACACAAACTCCACACAGATAAGGACATGAACTCACAACCCCAGTGTTATGAGGCAGAAGAGCTAACCACTAAACCACCATGCTGTCCTTAATATAAGAGACATATATGTATAATCTATTGATCTAAGATAAATTCCACTGAATCCAGATGACTTTAAGTATTTTCCACTTAGTAAAATTCTCATGTGCCTGAGAAATAAAGGTAGATCTTGGCCTCTTAGAGAAACAACCCTACTAGTAGAAGCTAGATACTAACAGCTTTTAGGACAAATACCTGCTGTGAGATGGGGAGCTGGGTGTCTTATAGGTGCTGTTGAGAGCTCATTGGCTGAATTATTGTCTCAACCCCCTGACTGGGCGTAGCCATGCAACCCCTTTGCCTTATTTGGACATAGCAGGGAAGTTATCGATGGAGAAATGATTTCTAAAGCTTCGGATTTTAATAAGTAAAAGTTGCATGTGGGTTTTGCCAGATGTCGAGGTAGAAGGAAGAGCAGTTCAAAAGCCATACCCAGGGCTGCCAAGAGGAATTCAGGGCCCCGGTACAACAACTTCATGGGGCCCCACTTATAGTCGAGCACGCCAAAACATTTTGCGCCGCCACGCACAAAATTAATGGTGGGTGTGGGCGTGGCTACGCATCATTGGGCGCGTGGCTACCAGGTCAAAATCAGTAGGGCCCTGAATTCGCCGGAGCGTGATATATGCCAGGGCCCAGGTAAATAGTTCCTGCCCCCCTTCTTGGCGCCCCCTGGCCATACCTGATGAATGACAAGAAAACCAGAGCAAATTACGGGCAGCACAGTTGCTAAGTCGTTAGCACCTCTGCCTCACCGGTACCGGGGTCATGAGTTTTGATTCCCAACCATGTCCTTATCTGTGTGGAGTTTGTATGTTCTTTCTCTGTTTGTGTGAGTTTTCTCTCAGATTGAATGAATCACAAGCTAATTTCTGCGAGGGATGTAAATAGGAAGAGGAATAAGACTTTTGGTAGGGTGTTCATCTTGTTAATATTAATCCTCCCCAGAAGCCTTAGGAACGCCATGTCCTGTGTTAAGAGCGAAACCTGGAGATTAGTGGAATAAAATTCCCCATAAACAAGTTTGAGACTGTCCTGTTTTTTTATGTTAAATATTCTTCAATCCACTGAATTCACCCAGATTTCCCGACAAATTGAAGTAAAATCATTACTGTCACCCACTGATTTCAAAATCAGTGCCACTGAACTCGGGTGATTTTACTAGATTTCTCCTGATTTCAGTGAATTAAGGAAAATTACAGATAAAAACAGGACTGGCTTTAAAAAGTCCTGCTTAGATGGAATTATACAAATGTACCTTTGCACACCTTCCTTTCCTTATGTCTGAAATCCATTGTTCACAAATAATTTGGATTAAGCAATCAATCAAATAAGACTGGAAATATGAACAAAAAACCCGTCCTGTTTTTTTTCTTCAAATTTCTTCAATTCACTGAAATCAGGGAAAATCAACTGAAATCATCCAGATTCAGTGAGATTGACTTTCAAATCAGTTCCACTGGATCTGCTGATTTCACTGGATTTCAGTTAATTTTTGAAAATAGCCAGAAAAAAACAGGACTGGGTTTTTCTGTGTTGTTTTTCCAAGCCAGGCTTCCTTCTAGTGGCACCGAGTACAATAAAATACCCACTGCTTCTTTGTGTCTCCTCTCTGATATTCATTGTCCACAAATAATAAAGAATTTTAGCAATTCATCCAAACGCGAGCATCCGCTGTGGGCGGTCTTTAGACCCGAGGAAACATAACAACACAACGCACTGCGGAGACTTTGAACGAAGCTACAAGCTGCGACATCGAGCAATTGGCCGACGTAAGTAAAAAAACGTGTCCAGTTTATTTTTAATGTGGAAAAAAAAGTTTCTAAATTACAGCAACTGTCATCAGCTATATATACATATAGGAAACATACAAATTCCACACAGATAAGGACATTGAACTCACAACCCCAGTACTGTGAGACAGAGGTGCTAACCACTAAGCCACTGTGTCTGGCTTCCCAACTAACCACAGTTGGAAAACCCCCTGGCTGTAGTCCTGGTGGGAAGTTTGAAATTTGGGTCAATGTGGTGAGAGGGGACAATGTGGAAGAAATGTATTTTAGTTTCCTCAACCTAGCCCAGCATTGGAGGGTAGGACCAGCTGTGGGATGTGGGGCAGCCTGGTGAGCCAAAGAAGGAGATAGGGAGGGACCTACAGAGCATGGAAGGTCGATGGCTTAGTGGTTAGCACACCTGCTTCACAATGCTGGGGTCATGAGTTTGATTCCTGACCATGGTGTTTGTATGTTTGCTCTGGTTTCATGTGGGTGTCCTCCCAGCCCAAATTAAATCACAAACTAATGTCTGGGAGGAAGAGGTATAAGTGTTTTGGTAGGGTGTTCATTTTGGTAATATTAATCCTCCCCAGAATCCTTAGGAACGCCATGTTCTATATTAAGAGTGTAGCTTAAAGATTATGTCTGAAATCCATTGTTCACAAATAATTGAAATTAAGCAATCAATCAAATAAGACTGGAAATATGAACCAAAAACCCGTCCTGTTTCTTTTCTTTAAATTTCTTCAATTCACTGAAATCAGGGAAAATCAACTGAAATCACCCAGATTCAGTGAGATTGATTTCAAATCAGTTCCACTGGATCTGCTGATTTCACTGGATTTCAGTGAATTTTTGAAAATAGCCAGAAAAAAACAGGACTGGGGTTTTCTGTGTTGTTTTTCCTTCTAGTGGCACCGAGTACAATAAAATACCCACTGCTTCTTTGTGTCTCCTCTCTGATATTCATTGTCCACAAATAATAAAGAATTTTAGCAATTCATCCAAACGCGGGCATTCGCTGTGGGCGGTCTTTAGACCCGAGGAAACGCTACAATGGGAAAAAAAGTTTCTAAATTGCAACAACTGTCATCAGCTATTTATATAGCAAACACGGGGAGAATGTAAAAACTGCACACAGATAAGGACATGGTCAGGACTTGAACTCACAACCCAAGTGTTGTGAGGCAGACATGCTACCCACTAGCCCACCATGCTGTCCTCAATGCAAGAGACATATATGTATATGTATAATCTATTGATCTAAGATAAATTCCACTGAATCCAGATGACTTTAAGTATTTTCCACTTAGTAAAATTCTCATGTGCCTGGGAATTAAAGGTAGATCTTGGCCTCTTAGAGAAACAACCCTACTAGTAGAAGCTAGATACTAACAGCTTTTAGGACAAATAGCTGCTGTGAGAGGGGCAGCTGGGTGTCTTATAGGCGCTGTTGAGAGCTCATTGGCTGAATCATTGGCTCAATCCCCTGACTGGGCGGAGCCATGCAACCCCTTTGCCTTATTTGGACATAGCAGGGAAGTTATCGATGGAGAAATGATTTCTAAAGCTTCGGATTTCAATAAGTAAAAGTTGCATGTGGGTTTTTGCCAGATGTTGAGGTAGAAGGAGGAGCAGTTCAAAAGCCATACCCAGGGCTGCCAAGAGGAATTCCGGGCCCCGGTACAACAATTTCATGTGGCCCCTCTTATAGTCAAGCACCCTTAAAATAATTGCTTTTGACCCTCTTCACACTCTGCCATGCTGTCCCTCTTCTTCATTACCACACTGTGCCTTTCTCTCTCCCTTCTACTCTTCTTTATTACCACACTGTGCCTTTCTCTCTCCCTTCTACTCTTCTTCATTACCACACTGTGCCTCTCTCTCTCCCTTCTACTCTTCTTCATTACCACACTGTGCCTCTCTCTCTCCCTTCTACTCTTCTTCATTACCACACTGTGCCTTTCTCTCTCTCCCCCCTCTTCTTCATCACCACACTGTGCCTTTCTCTCTCCCTTCTACTCTTCTTCATTACCACACTGTGCCTTTCTCTCTCCCTTCTACTCTTCTTCATTACCACACTGTGCCTCTCTCTCTCCCTTCTACTCTTCTTCATTACCACACTGTGCCTCTCTCTCTCCCTTCTACTCTTCTTCATTACCACACTGTGCCTTTCTCTCTCTCCCCCCTCTTCTTCATCACCACACTGTGCCTTTCTCTCTCCCTTCTACTCTTCTTCATTACCACACTGTGCCTTTCTCTCTCCCTTCTACTCTTCTTTATTACCACACTGTGCCTTTCTCTCTCCCTTCTACTCTTCTTCATTACCACACTGTGCCTCTCTCTCTCCCTTCTACTCTTCTTCATTACCACACTGTGCCTCTCTCTCCCCCTCTTCTTCATCACCACACTGTGCCTTTCTCTCTCCCCCTCTTCTTCATTACCACACTGTGCCTTTCTCTCTCTCCCCCCTCTTCTTTATTAGAAATCTGTGCCTCTCTCTCTCCCCCCTCTTCTTCATCACCACACTGTGCCTTTCTCTCTCCCCCTCTTCTTCATCACCACACTGTGCCTTTCTCTCTCCCCCTCTTCTTCATCACCACACTGTGCCTTTCTCTCTCCCCCTCTTCTTCATCACCACACTGTGCCTTTCTCTCTCCCCCTCTTCTTCATCACCACACTGTGCCTTTCTCTCCCCTCTCTTCTTCATTATCACACTGTGCCTTTCTCTCTCCCCCTCTTCTTCATTACCACACTGTGCCTTTCTCTCTCTCCCCCTCTTCTTTATTAGAAATCTGTGCCTCTCTCTCTCCCCCTCTTCTTCATCACCACACTGTGCCTTTCTCTCTCCCTATCTTCTTCATCACCACACTGTGCCTTTCTCTCCCCTCTCTTCTTCATTACCACACTGTGCCTTTCTCTCCCCCCCCCTCTTCTTCATCACCACACTGTGCCTTTCTCTCTCTCCCCCTCTTCTTCATCACCACACTGTGCCTTTCTCTCTCCCCCTCTTCTTCATCACCACACTGTGCCTTTCTCTCTCCCCCTCTTCTTCATTACCACACTGTGCCTTTCTCTCTCCCCTCTCTTCTTCATCACCACACTGTGCCTTTCTCTCTCCCCCTCTTCTTCATCACCACACTGTGCCTTTCTCTCTCCCCCTCTTCTTCATTACCACACTGTGCCTTTCTCTCTCCCCATCTTCTTCATCACCACACTGTGCCTTTCTCTCTCCCTCTCTTCTTCATTACCACACTGTGCCTTTCTCTCTCCCCCTCTTCTTCATCACCACACTGTGCCTTTCTCTCTCCCCCTCTTCTTCATTACCACACTGTGCCTTTCTCTCTCCCCATCTTCTTCATCACCACACTGTGCCTTTCTCTCTCCCCTCTCTTCTTCATTACCACACTGTGCCTTTCTCTCTCCCCATCTTCTTCATCACCACACTGTGCCTTTCTCTCCCCTCTCTTCTTCATTATCACACTGTGCCTTTCTCACTCCCCCTCTTCTTCATCACCACACTGTGCCTTTCTCTCTCCCCCTCTTCTTCATTACCACACTGTGCCTTTCTCTCTCCCCCTCTTCTTCATTACCACACTGTGCCTTTCTCTCTCCCCCTCTTCTTCATTACCACACTGTGCCTTTCTCTCTCCCCCTCTTCTTCATCACCACACTGTGCCTTTCTCTCTCCCTCTCTTCTTCATCACTACACTGTGCCTTTCTCTCTCCCCTCTCTTCTTCATCACCACACTGTGCCTTTCTCTCTCCCCCTCTTCTTCATTACCACACTGTGCCTCTCTCTCTCCCCCTCTTCTTCATTACCACACTGTGCCTTTCTCTCTCCCCTCTCTTCTTCATCACCACACTGTGCCTTTCTCTCCCCCCTCTTCTTCATCAAAACACTGTGCCTTTCTCTCTCCCCCTCTCTTCTTCATCATCACACTGTGTCTTTCTCTCTCCCTTCTACTCTTCTTCATCACCACACTGTGCCTCTCTCTCTCCCCCTCTTCTTCATCACCACACTGTGCCTCTCTCTCTCCCCCTCTTCTTCATCACCACACTGTGCCTTTCTCTCTCTCCCCTCTCTTCTTCATTACCACACTGTGCCTTTCTCTCTCTCCCCCTCTCTTCTTCATCACCACACTGTGCCTTTCTCTCTCTCCCCCTCTCTTCTTCATCACCACACTGTGCCTTTCTCTCTCCCCCTCTTCTTCATTATCACACTGTGCCTTTCTCTCTCTCCCCCTCTCTTCTTCATCACCACACTGTGCCTTTCTCTCTCCCCTCTCTCTTCAACACCACACTGTGCCTTTCTCTCTCCCCTTCTTCTTCATTACCACACTGTGCCTTTCTCTCTCCCCCTCTTCTTCATTACCACACTGTGCCTTTCTCTCTCCCCCTCTTCTTCATTATCACACTGTGCCTTTCTCTCTCCCCTCTCTTCTTCATCACCACACTGTGCCTTTCTCTCTCCCCCTCTTCTTCATTACCACACTGTGCCTTTCTCTCTCCCCTCTCTTCTTCATCACCACACTGTGCCTTTCTCTCTCCCCCTCTTCTTCATTACCACACTGTGCCTTTCTCTCTCCCCCCTCTTCTTCATCACCACACTGTGCATTTCTCTCTCCCCCCTCTTCTTCATTACCACACTGTGCCTTTCTCTCTCTCCCCTCTCCTCTTCATCACCACACTGTGCCTTTCTCTCTCTCCCCTCTCCTCTTCATCACCACACTGTGCCTTTCTCTCTCCCCCTCTTCTTCATCACCACACTGTGCCTTTCTCTCTCCCCCTCTTCTTCATCACCACACTGTGCCTCTCTCTCTCCCCCTCTTCTTCATCACCACACTGTGCCTTTCTCTCTCCCCCTCTTCTTCATCACCACACTGTGCCTCTCTCTCTCCCCCTCTTCTTCATCACCACACTGTGCCTTTCTCTCTCTCCCCTCTTCTTCATTATCACACTGTGCCTTTCTCTCTCCCTTCTACTCTTCTTCATCACCACACTGTGCCTCTCTCTCTCCCCCTCTTCTTCATCACCACACTGTGCCTCTCTCTCTCCCCCTCTTCTTCATTACCACACTGTGCCTTTCTCTCTCTCCCCCTCTCTTCTTCATCACCACACTGTGCCTTTCTCTCTCTCCCCCTCTCTTCTTCATCACCACACTGTGCCTTTCTCTCTCCCCCTCTTCTTCATTATCACACTGTGCCTTTCTCTCTCCCCTCTCTTCTTCAACACCACACTGTGCCTTTCTCTCTCCCCCTCTTCTTCATTACCACACTGTGCCTTTCTCTCTCCCCTCTCTTCTTCATCACCACACTGTGCCTTTCTCTCTCCCCCTCTTCTTCATTACCACACTGTGCCTTTCTCTCTCCCCCTCTTCTTCATCACCACACTGTGCCTTTCTCTCTCCCCCTCTTCTTCATTACCACACTGTGCCTTTCTCTCTCCCCCTCTTCATCATTACCACACTGTGCCTTTCTCTCTCTCCCCCCTCTTCTTCATCACCACACTGTGCCTTTCTCTCTCTCCCCTCTCCTCTTCATCACCACACTGTGCCTTTCTCTCTCCCCCTCTTCTTCATCACCACACTGTGCCTTTCTCTCTCCCCCTCTTCTTCATCACCACACTGTGCCTCTCTCTCTCCCCCTCTTCTTCATCACCACACTGTGCCTTTCTCTCTCCCCCTCTTCTTCATCACCACACTGTGCCTCTCTCTCTCCCCCTCTTCTTCATCACCACACTGTGCCTTTCTCTCTCTCCCCCTCTTCTTCATTATCACACTGTGCCTTTCTCTCTCCCTTCTACTCTTCTTCATCACCACACTGTGCCTCTCTCTCTCCCCCTCTTCTTCATCACCACACTGTGCCTCTCTCTCTCCCCCTCTTCTTCATTACCACACTGTGCCTTTCTCTCTCTCCCCCTCTCTTCTTCATCACCACACTGTGCCTTTCTCTCTCTCCCCCTCTCTTCTTCATCACCACACTGTGCCTTTCTCTCTCCCCCTCTTCTTCATTATCACACTGTGCCTTTCTCTCTCCCCTCTCTTCTTCAACACCACACTGTGCCTTTCTCTCTCCCCCTCTTCTTCATTACCACACTGTGCCTTTCTCTCCCCTCTCTTCTTCATCACCACACTGTGCCTTTCTCTCTCCCCCTCTTCTTCATTACCACACTGTGCCTTTCTCTCTCCCCTCTCTTCTTCATCACCACACTGTGCCTTTCTCTCTCCCCCTCTTCTTCATTACCACACTGTGCCTTTCTCTCTCCCCCTCTTCTTCATTACCACACTGTGCCTTTCTCTCTCCCCCTCTTCTTCATTACCACACTGTGCCTTTCTCTCTCCCCCTCTTCTTCATTATCACACTGTGCCTTTCTCTCTCCCCTCTCTTCTTCATCACCACACTGTGCCTTTCTCTCTCCCCCTCTTCTTCATTACCACACTGTGCCTTTCTCTCTCCCCCTCTTCTTCATTACCACACTGTGCCTTTCTCTCTCCCCTCTCTTCTTCATCACCACACTGTGCCTTTCTCTCTCCCCCTCTTCTTCATTACCACACTGTGCCTTTCTCTCTCCCCCTCTTCTTCATCACCACACTGTGCCTTTCTCTCTCCCCTCTCTTCTTCATCACCACACTGTGCCTTTCTCTCTCCCCATCTTCTTCATCACCACACTGTGCCTTTCTCTCTCCCCCTCTTCTTCATTACCACACTGTGCCTTTCTCTCTCCCCCTCTTCTTCATTATCACACTGTGCCTTTCTCTCTCCCCCTCTTCTTCATCACCACACTGTGCCTTTCTCTCCCCCCTCTTCTTCATTACCACACTGTGCCTTTCTCTCTCCCCTCTTCTTCATCACCACACTGTGCCTTTCTCTCTCCCTTCTACTCTTCTTCATCACCACACTGTGCCTTTCTCTCTCCCCCTCTTCTTCATTATCACACTGTGCCTTTCTCTCTCCCCCTCTTCTTCATCACCACACTGTGCCTTTCTCTCTCCCCCTCTTCTTCATCACCACACTGTGCCTTTCTCTCTCCCCTCTCTTTTTCATCACCACACTGTGCCTTTCTCTCTCCCCCTCTTCTTCATTATCACACTGTGCCTTTCTCTCTCCCCCTCTTCTTCATTACCACACTGTGCCTTTCTCTCTCCCCCTCTTCTTCATTACCACACTGTGCCTTTCTCTCTCCCCCTCTTCTTCATTACCACACTGTGCCTTTCTCTCTCCCCCTCTTCTTCATCACCACACTGTGCCTTTCTCTCTCCCCCTCTTCTTCATTACCACACTGTGCCTGTCTCTCTCCCCTCTCTTCTTCATCACCACACTGTGCCTTTCTCTCTCTCTCCCCTCTCCTCTTCATCACCACACA